>NW_024870662.1:80155-164126 GCF_013358625.1 Macadamia integrifolia
AAAAAAAAAAAAAAAAGCCCAAGAGGAAAACATCATAGGGCAAGGGGCCAAACTAGATAAAGAAGAACATCTAAGGGGAGAAATGATGGAGGGAGAGAGACCCCAGCAAACAAGAATGAGCCTGTTCCAAGGGGACTTGCAGACCATGCGATGCAGGAGACAGCCAAGTTTGGAGCTAACATCAAGGCACCGTTTGACAATGTTTATGCCGTTTCTGTGTCCAGAAACAGAAGAAATATAAATTTGCGTTTCTGAAAACAGAAACAATTTTTTTGGTGTTTGATAATAACTGTTTCTAAAAACGTTTCTTACAGATATTTTTTTTAAAACAATATAAAACAATTTTCCGTTGAAACAGTAAGCAAGTGACCAAACAAGAGGACGCTTGGCGTGGTGGCACCAGATCTATATCAACAATGTTCTTCTCTCCTCAAAAACTACTTCTTCTATGTTCTTGTCCTGCAAAAAATCACATTTAAACTTCAACCACTGCACACAGACTTGCAATTACAACACACACATGAATCGTCATCACAATATTCACAAGAGACAGAGAGAACAGTGATGATGAAGACTTCTAAGTTCCAATAAACATATGTTTGCAATTTGAACAGAGAGAGAGAGAGAGTGGTAGAGGGAAATACATGGCTGATTACAGAAACCTCTCTTCATGTTGGACTTCTGTGTCCTCTTCTCTGAAATTCCTTCTGGTTGTTGTAACTTTGATTCTACTATCTGGGTTTGTTTTAATGTTGGGTCCAAAGATCCCTCAAGTTCCGTCATCTTACAATCCTTGGGTTTGGAGAGCTGACTCTTCTCCTGCTACTATAGCCATGATTACCAATTCTTCTTCTTCTTCTCCGTCTGACTTGCAAATTATCCAAAACTAGGAACCAGCTTCACAACCCATAAGACCTCTCTCTCTCTCTCTCTCTCTCTCTCTCAATCATCTTCTTATTATTTAGTTCCCTTTTTGAGTTTAATTTTCTGCTAATTAATTCTGAATTTCAATTAATTTTTGCAGGATGAGGAAACCCAAGAACACAAAAAAGTTTCCAAGAACGAGTCCAATGTTGCTCCCCTGATCACAAAAATGCCGAAAGAATACAGCAGACTAGAGAGGCTTGAAGCAGGGCTTGTAAGAACTCGAGCTGCAATAAGAGAAGCTGGCCAGGCCTGGAACCAAACATTACCTGATAGTGGTCCAATCAAGAGAACGGTCAGGGATTATGTAGAAGTCATCTCCAAAAAATATTCCTTCGGGAACCTTAGCCTTGGAGCCGACCATTTCATCCTCTCTTGCCATGATTGGGTAAGACTCTGCTTCTTAAAGATCAGATTTTTTTCATTTCCTCTCTTTCATTTGCTTTCCTTTATTCCTCTTCTTCTTCTTAGCAGGGGCCAATGTCATCCACATTCGTTCCCAATCTGTACAAGAACTCAATTCAGATTCTCTGCAAAGCAAACACTTCAGAGGGATTCAATCCCACCAAGGACGCTGCCATACCAGAAATCCATCTCAAAACTGGTTTTATGAAAGGGATAGGTGGCCCATCGGCATCTTGACAGCCTATACTAGGATTCTTTGCCGGAGGTATGCATCGTGGACACAGTAGGAACGGTAGGTGTTAGGGTTCAATAGTTTTTGGGAAGAGAAGGGGTTCTTCGGAAGAGCAAGGGTGTACCTTGTATAATATTGTAGAGCAGCGAAGGAGGAAACCCAGGATGCACCCTTGCAAACCTACGGTCGTGAGATTTGCAGACGGTTCACCGGAGGTATTGTGCAGCTCGAGTTGTATAACCGTGGAGTCGTTTGAGGTTGAGAAGAGAGGCGTGAGTTCACGGGAGTATAGCTTTTTTATCGGGCACAACTCCAAAATCCATGCCTTCACTTGTTTCTGGAAACGGCGAAACAAGTTATGCCAAGTGCGTTTCTAGCAACAGAAATCACTATAAATTTTGATTTATATTTATAAAAACAAGAGAAAAGGAACGATTTTATCAAACGCTATTTAGGCCATTTCTCCATTTCTGGGAACAAGAAAACGCAAACACGGCAGAAACGAAACGTTATCAAACGGTGCCCAAAGAAGATGGCATTTCAAATCTTTTCAAAAGAACGAGAGTTGGAAGTCCATCTATGGAGATTGTGCTCTATCCAAATGTGATTGATGACGGCTGCAAAGGTAAGCTTCCCGACTGTGTCACATATAGTAGATCCACCAAAAGTAATGTCAATCCATATCCATTCTCTAAATAGGGGGAGGATGGTCTTGCAGGATGGCCAAATGGAGTTGAGAACCTTTTTCCAAACTGAAGTGGAGAAGGGGAAAGAGAAAAAAAGATGATTGGCATCTTCATTGCCATTTCAGCACAGACCATAGGAGGGGGAAACCTAAATGTGTCGGTAATTTAGGGAAGACTAGGTAGGGGGAGGCAGCTGGATAGAGCATGCAAAATAGTGAAACTGTGGCAGGGGATATGGCCTTTGAATCAAATAGTTTAATGCCAAGGAATGAGAGGGTTCTTGATATGAATGAAATCCCAAGCATAGGCAGTGGTGAATGAGCCCAAGGAGGAGCGCAGCCAAAGGACCTTGTATTCCCTCCCACATATCCCGGAGCAATGGGTAGAAGGGAAGACCAGAGGTCGGCAAGGGGGGAGAGGAAGGAGACCATCCATTACAATTCAGTTCATAAATTCAACCATTTCTACTCATTTCCCATTGCAACTCATTTCCCAAATTCGACCATTTCAACTCATTCCGACTCAAATTTTGATATTCTATATGAAGGAATATAACTTTTCGATCATTTCAACCAAAATTCTGACATCTCAACCATTTCGACTGAAATCTTGATAATTTCATTTCATTTATTTCAATGGAAGATTGTATTTTTTGCATTTCCCATATGAATTCATTTCGAGGTCTAATGATCTAAAATATTTTTCAAATTTCAACACATTTCAGTAGAAATTTCGAACCCTGTTTTCACCATGGCTGGTCCCAATATGAGTCCAGGATTGGATGGAGCCGATACTTAATACCCAGCAAATAGGACCATCCACTGATTACAACTTCCAATAGAACTCCTAAGACTGATTTCACCCTCCAATTAGAGGCATTCACAGACCCAAAAGCCCTAGTTCTAGCTTAAATGAAAAAAATAACTGTAATCTTCGTAAATGGACTTCCAATTCCAGGTCTTTTGACAAGATTTGGAAAGCCATCTACTTCGAAGTCTCGTCCAAGCTTGCTTTAATGACGCCTTCCGCAGTGACCAACACTCCCAGGAACATCGGCATTTTCTCTTCCGGGAATCTACCCTCCCCCCTTTTGTGTCTCCCCCTTCCCCTCCCAGGATATAGCTTTTCTTTGTTGGACTTCTTTTGCCCTTAGGGGTTGTATATTCCCCCCCTTTCTTCCTCCCTACTCGGAATGAATTTCTTATTCACCTAAAAAAAAAAATACAAAAATCAGGTACACAAATATCCAAAACTAACACCCAAAAAACATATGGAAGTAATAGGGTAATTAATGTACAAAGCCTAAAAATGAGATTGAAACATAAGAAACAAAGTCTAAAATGGCAGAGGTTGGTTGTGTGTGTGTGTGTGTGTGAGAGAGAGAGAGAGAGAGAGAGAAAGAGAGAGAGAGGGAGATGAACCACAGATAATACGAAAGAAGAGACAAAAAATGATGGCTAGGCTGTTATACTAAGGCTAATCATGGCTTGTTAAGAAAAATGACCGTAGGGGAGAGGTTTCCTTTTTTTTCTTTTTTTTTGGATTTATAAATAAATTCATTACCAAGGGAGAAGAATATAAAAGGGGAAAAAAATGGGGAGGGGGGCAGGAGCAAGCCAAGAAGCAAGAGCACCAAAGCTATCGGAAAAAGGGGGGCTAATCTAAACACCAAGGCAACAAGCCAAAAGGGACAGGGGGGGGGGAGAGAAGAAGTGGAGCAGCCCTAGGATACAACAATAAGCATATTCCTCTAACAGGGCGGGAGTATAGAGAAGCTATCTTGGAGGAGACATCAAAGTGGATGGCATCGAAAGAACGGGAGTTGGAAGTCCATCTACGAAGATTCCTCTCCATCCAGATATGGTTATGGTGGCACAAAAGGCAAGCTTTCTGATAGTGTCACAAACAGATGAACCAGCAAAAGTTATAGCAACCTAGATCCATTCTCTACTTAGAGAGAGTACTCTTCTTCTCGAAGGCCAGCAGCCTAAGAACCTTCTTCTAGATTGCGAAGGAGAAAGGGCAAGAGAAGAAAAGGTCGTCCCAGCAGAGGCAGCTATAGGAAGAGACCTGGATGTGGCATGAGATTAGGAAAGACTGGGTGGCGAGGCAATTGGACATTGCACGCCAAGCAGTGAAGCTATTGTGGGGGATGTGGCCTTTAAACCAAATGATCTTACAATAGGGGACAAGGGGGAGTTTGGACCGGATGAAATCCTAAGCAATGGCAAAGCTAAAGGAGCCAGAAGAAGAAGGCATCCAAGAAATAGAATCATGCTTACCATGGTGGCCAGGGGGAAGAGGAGGAAAAGAGGACCAGATCTCCATGAGGGGGGGAAAGATATGGGACGGGCCCAGTTACCATCTTGGATGATGATGTCAACCGTAGTAGACCGGATAAGACCAGAGCAGTATATAGTTTTGGCTCTGACAACATAAAGGAGGACTCCTAGAGGATGTCAAGGGTCGAGCAAGAGAGGTTGAGGAACCATTCCCTATGGAGCAGCCGATGGCCTCAAGGGCTTTGGGGTCTGTTGCTCAGAATATTGCACCAGACCCAAGAAGCATCAGTGGAATGGGAGACATTCCAGAGAGAGTCAGTTTTCAGGACAGAGGAGAGGCTTACTATGATCTGGTCAGCTCAAACAGATTTCTTTCCCACGTGAAAAACTAAGTTGGGTTGAAATAATGAGAAACGACATGAGTGCTTGTGATTAAAGGGAAGATATTTCCTAGAATGGAGGTGGCAAAACATGGTTTTCTAGCTGATGTACTTTATATAAGCATATGTAATGTACTCAAATTGAATCACAAAATTAGACTCAGTTTACACCATCCATTATTTCCTTCAGATATCTGATTTCCTTCACGATATTAGAGCCTTGAAGATAATCAATCCAAAACCCTAGCACCACAATTTTTCTTCCTTGCTTAATTGATACACCCCTAATCAATCATGGCTTCTTCCTCCTCCTCCTTTAGTTTTACCAATTATTTCATTTCTGTGAAATTATCTACAAAGAATTACCTAATTGGATAGACCAGTTTGAGTTGATTCTGATAACTCATTGGTTATGTAGATAGAAGTGTGCCTCTGCCAAAAAAAAAATGTGATACAAAACTCAGCACAGATTACATATAATGGCACAAGAATATTCTTTTTTTCAAGGCTAGCATAAACGCAACCTTGACCAAAGCCAGCATCAACGCAACCTTGACCAAAGCCATCTCAGCTTAACTGAAAAGGACATCTGGTATAATCTGGAAATAGTTGTCTACAACAATCTTTGGTAAAGAAGACCTATTTCACCTCGAACTCGCAAACATTCAGAAAGGTACATTGAGCATCTCTGAATATTTTCTTAGAATTAAGTCTATTGCAGACTCACTTGCAGTTGCAGTCATCGAAAGTCAAGTCCCAAAGCTGATCTTGTCACTATTGCTTTCAACACGTTGCACTCGTATTACAAAGTTTTCACACTACCATGGAGAAAGAGAAACCTCTCCAGCTATCTCATTTGAAAGCCAAGCTATCAAGTCATAAGCAATTTCTAAATCATGTCGGGAGGCTACCAAAACTGTCCCAGGATTCACAAATGATTCACCAACTGCTTTATACTCTTCCAGATGGTCCTCCTAGGGCAATCCTTATCAAGGTCGTAAAATCAATTAAAACCATCAGATACATCACCAGCAGCATAGATCATCTAATCAGTTTTGAGGCTGAAATCAGAATCACAATAATAATAGTTTTTGGAATACTAATCATCCCCAGAAGCAAGAAGAACGACAGGACAGTGGAGGTCAGTGCCATATTTGCACAAAACCAAAACATACTCCAGCTAAATACCATGTTTGCTATAGTTAACCAAGGAATAACAATTTTCTGAACTCTGATACCAAGAATGAAGTCAGAGATCAGAAGGAAATCATGTATGGTGTAATTGAATATATTGATTGAATTTGAGAACATCATTTTATGCTTATGTAAAGCACAACAGAGTCCAAGTATGGCATTGCAAAATATAACAGAGAATAATCTTGACCTAACCACCTGATGAGTCAGTGTAGCACTAGTACAGGGAGTAAAATTCCAACCGCTATCGGTAGTTTACCCCAATTATTTGGTATTAGACTAAGTTGAATTGAAAAGATTTGAATGTATTTAATTCAGAATTTGAATACCTCGGAAATTGATCGATCATAGGTCCTTGACCTAAGAGCTCCATAAAAATCCAAGGCTGCCAAATCACAAGAAGAAAAATTGAAAGATTCATTCTCAAAACTGCTCCTCAATTATTTATAGCCAAATAGGAAGACATGAAATAAAATATAAATTCTGAAACAATCAGGGGATACATAATTTCATATAATAGAAACAATCTGGGGTTACATATCTTGATTAACAACATAAATTCAAGGAATAATCTACAAATTCTCAAAATTTTCCACTATAAATTCAATTGATCACATGCTCAATTCCTTCAACTGTGAAAACTTGTTTAATAGTTTAATTAGTACGAATTATGATCACAAAATACCATGGAGGAATATGTTTTCTGGATACATTATGTGTATCAGTACATGCCATAAAACAGATGCACCACTCACCCAATTCTAAACTTCTGACGCATTTAACCCTCAAATTCAATTAGAAGTTTCTCTTTGCTGTCCAAGAAGAGTTAAGCAGACTAAAGATCAATCTTTCTTTGTCGATAACCAAGTGTCACCAGTGGTTCCGACTCCTTTAGTCTAAGATCAATCTTTCTTTGTTGATAAAGAAGTGTTACCAGTACATGTCTCTGTCGCTTTTGATAGAGACAAACCAATTAAAAATTGCATTGTTTTCTCCCCATTCATTCTGTCTTGAGATTTTTCTCCTTATTAGTCTTAGAGAGTTTCAAGTCCCCACAGTCCTATCCCCTTGTCAATTCTTACAAAGATTTGAGCATATCCATCAACATAATCTTGATATTGAAGTCTGCATACAGAACCAATTATTTATTCAGACATTCAGTACTCAAGATAGTCAAAAAAAAAAAAATCCCAAAAGAGGGGGTGTCTTGGTGTTATGGTTTAAAGTATTGGTATGTATCGTACCATTCGGTATTGATACGATACATGTATTTTATAAAAAAATTGGGTATCAATAAGTATCATACCGTATCATACAATACCCATCGAAACTCATCCATATGTACATTTGCCCGAATGAATGAAAGTTTAAGGGTATCAATACGAACCGTACCAGTACGATATGGTAACGATACAGCTTGATATGTTCGATACATCTCTTTAAATGGACCAAAATCATGAATAGATGATGTGAGGTGAGATTTTGGGCATTTTTCTCTTCAAAATTACCCCCAAGTAAATGATTCCTATCGGGACCACCGTTATTTGGGAAAATGACCAGTACTTCATGGATTAAACTGAGATCAGGCTTCACCAATAACAGGAAAATGCACAACATCGTCCTAGTCACTCCTTTCGTGAAGAACCTCATCAACAACAACCACAACCTTTATCCCAACTAAATGGGGTCGGCTACATGGATCCGACAGAAGCATATATAATAAGAGAAGAAAAGGCAGTAGAAGGTAAAAAGTAAAATGAAGAAGTAAAAAAATTGAAAAGAGGTAAAACACAAAAGTTAGAGCAGCATCTCAGGAACATCCCCCTGAAAGATGTCAGCTACACAGGTCTTTGTCCTTCAAACAGCTCTATCTGCGATCATACTTGGGTTAAGCCCTAGCATCTGCATATCTTTTCTCACCAGTTCTTCTATAGTCATTTTAGGTTTACCCTTTCCTCTTTTAGCTCCTGCACTCTTCCTTACCGGTGCATCCATGGGTCTCCGTTGGATATGACCATACGACCTCAAATGGCTTTCGTGGAGCTTGTCCTGGATTGGTGCAACCCCCAGATCAGTTCTGAAACAATTTTTCCTTATTCTATCTCTCTTTGTCTTCCTACACATCCCCCTCAACATCATCATCTCTGCTACACCTAGTTTGTCTACATTACTCTTCTCGACTACCTAATATTCTGCCTCCATATGTTAAAGTTGGTCTTATCACTGTCCTGTAGGAATTTCCCTTAAGCTTACTAGGCATGCGTTTGCCACATAACACTCCCATTGCACCTCTCCACTACATCCAACCTACTTTAATTATATAAGCAACATCATCCTCAATATCCCCCTCATTGTTAATGGTTCACCCATTTCTCAAGTATCTAAAATAAATACTTTGTGGCAGTTCTCATACCTCAAGTTTCACAGCTACATCAACTATCCTCGTTTGACTGAAGTTACACCTTATATATTGGGTTTTTGTTCCGCTTATCTTAAAAGCTTTTGATTCCAAACTTGTTCTCCATAACTCCAGCTTAGCATTAATCCCTTCCGCTGTCTCATCTATCAAAATAATATCATCAGCGATAACATACACCAAGCAAACCTGTCTTAAATGTGCCTAGTTAAATCATCCATAATGAGCACAAAAAAAAAATAAGGGCTTAGAGTTGATCCTTGATGCAACCCAATAGTAATTGGAAAATCACTACTGTGGCCCTCAGCAGTTTTGACACTCATCACTACGTCCGTATACATGTCCTTAATAATACCCACATAGATATTTAAGTCCTTACTCTTCTCTAGGACTTGCCATATGAGCTCTCTAAGGAATTTGTCATAGGCTTTTTCGAGGTCTATAAAGACCATGTGAAGGTTCCTTTTGTATGCTCTAAATATTTCCACGAGCCTCTTTAGAAGGTAAATAGCATATGTTGTAAATCATCATGGCATAAAACCAAATTGATTCTTCGAGATGTTATCTTCTCTTCTTAAGCAGGCTTCAATAACCTTTTCCAGAAGCTCCATAGTATGACTTATCATTTTTATGCTTCTATAGTTATTGTAGTTATGGATATCACTTTCATTCTTATAAATCGGAATGACAATGCTTCTCCTCCACCCATCTAGCATTTTCTTTGTGCTCATAATCTTGTTAAACAATTTGGTTAGCTAAGATACCCCCAAACTCCTAAGCTCTTCCACACTTCAATCGGGATCTCATCCGGTCCCAGCGTTTTGCCAGCTTTCATCTTTCGTATTGCATCTTTAACTTCGATCATGCTAACCTGCTATAGATGTCCATAAACTATGTTGTTTGATGGTTATCTCCTTCCACTTCCGAAGGCACCCTATCAATCAAGGTGTCTGCATTAAGTTGGTTGCTGAAATAGTCCCCATCTCTCCAAAATTTCCTCATTTTGTATTAATACTCTCCCATCCTCACTTTTAATGCATTTGATCTAGTCTAAATCTCTGCTCTTTATTTCTCTTATTCTGTCTATCGAATAAATCACTTTTCCCACTTCCTTTGTATTAAGGTTATCATAGAGATCATCATACTTCTTCGCTCTTGCTTTCCCAACAATCTTCTAAGCTTCTTTTCTAGCCGCATAATATCTGACTTTATCCTCTATCTCGTTAGTCTTTTTCCAAATCTTAAAGAGCTCTTTTTTCTTCTTGATGGTTGCCTAGACCTTGTTATCTCACCACCAAGTCTCTATGGGAGCTAGACGCAAACCCTTTGATAACCCTAGAACATCTTTAGCGATCTTTTTAATAAAGGTCATCATCTTAGTCCACATCTCGTTGCTCTCTCCTTCAAGATCCCCATTTTCCTTACTGGATCACTCTATTGGTAAATGTTTCTTGAGGCACTCCTTGTAGCCGCCCCCACTTTATCTTAGGGCAGGTTAGCTTTGCCTTCAAGCTTTGCCTCTTACCAAAGTAAATGTCCAACGCAACCAGTCTATATTGAGCGGTTAAACTCTCTCCGAGGATAACCTTACAATCCTTATACAGCAGTAGTCCTTCTAGTTAGGAGCATGGTTCAAGACCTTCTAGTTAGGAGCATAATTCAAGATCTCACCACGGAAATTTCGTGATTTTTTTTTTTTTTATGGAGACAAGATATGCTACGAATTACAAAAAGGACATCATCTCGGTTGAAATTTCGGTACCGTTTCGGCGAGATACCAAAATGATACCAACCAAGGCTTATAAATACAACATCTCCTGAGGGTTTTGGCGAAATTTCAACTCCAACTCAACTGTCTCGGCGAAATTTCGGATCCTCCTTGCATTTGAACACAAAATCACTCCATTGTACACTAATTAGCCACATCATCACATTTATTGCCTTGAAGATCATTCCAAGTTGAAGATCTACACATTTCAAGCTTTGGAAAGGTAAATCACTTTCCCTAAAACCATTTGTTTTCAAAATAGTTACATAAATACATGTTGGATAGGGCTAGATTTTTTATATGTTAAACACTAGAGGCCGATCTATGACCTAACGGAGTCGAAATATTTATTTTTTCATAAATATTTTTTATTTTTCTGGTTTAAAAATGCATTTTCCATCAACATAAATTGTATTTTTTAAAGTTAATATAGCTTTGATGGAACTTAATTATATATATATATATATATATGTTACTTCCCATTGGCTGATCTACGACTTTGTCGGAGCGAAATTTTTTTCAGAGGGAAATGCATGTCAATTCCACCGTACTGGGCGTGGAATCCAGTCTGGCCGTCATATTTCTTTTCAGTAGACAGTCATTATGATTAGTGTTGTATAACTAATATGTTTGGGACTTGGGATATTGCCATTTGGGACTTTGAGATTTAATAGTAAGACGCTCAGTGGATGACTTTAGTTGGAACTTGGGAGTTAGGGAGTTGCATAGTATATTACCCTAGTACTCTATATAAGTTAATTAATGTTGAAGTATGTTTTGATCATGGCTTAGATGCATGATTTAATTGTTTTACTATCATATAATATCTTGTTCTAGCAATGAAGTAGGTAAAATCTCCGGAACAATTCGACGGTTGCTACCAAACAAGGGTGCAACTCTAAAACACCGTCATGTTCTAATATTTTTGCAAATTTAAGTTTAGGCATGTTTATTAAGCTTAAAACAAGCTACCCACCAAGTTTCAGGTCATAATATGGCCGTTTGACCACCGAAACAGTCAACCGAGTAAAAAAAAAAAAATCATCCAACTCTCCGAGATTTCAGTATTTTGGTGGTTATGAAACCACCGAAACGAGACGAGATCTTGAACCTTGGTTAGGAAGAATCCTACTTGGCTTGCATGATGTCTACTTTTATAGGTAATTAAATGTTCTTCCATCTTATCAAAGAAAGTACATGCAATCCATAGGTCATAGGCAGTCGCAAAGTCTAACACTGAGGACCCGTCCTCATTCCTCACCCCAAATCCATATCCTCCATGAACTTCTTTGTAGCCTTTATCATCTCATACCGCATGTCCATTTAGGTCACCACCAATGATAGTCTTATCTCCTTGGAAAACAACTTGTACTAATCCATCCATTTGCTCCAAGAAATACATTTTACTTCTCTCATATAATCCTGCTTAGGGTGCTTACGCACTAATTATGTTGACAACCTCATTGTCCAAAAAAAGTTTGATGACAAAATCCTTTTGCCAAATCTTTTTAACTTCCACAACTTCATTCAATAGGTCTTTGTCCACCACAATGCCCAACCCAACTCTACCGCTTTCGTCCTTATAATACCATATTTTGAAAACATCTACCAGCTTAGCTCTGTTACCCTTCCATTTAGTTTCTTGAATACATGCAACATTGATCCTTCTTCTCATGACGTCTATCAACTCTAGACTCTTACTCGTAAGAGCCGATGTTCCAAGATGCAAATCTAACTTGGCATTTACAAACAAGATTAGTGGTGAAGGGCATGGTAAAGTAAAAGGTACTCAAAAAATACTAGGATCCATGTTAAGGGGAATGGCTGATAATAATAAAGTGTCGGCTGCCTTTTGAAGAACCTCATCCTTTATAACAATTTCAATTGAATGAACTTGTCTCTCTCACAATACGGTGTTATCCATTTTAGGGTTATGCATCATACATGTAATATATTGCTTATTTATACTATTTTTTTGTACAAAAGTGTATTTCTTCCATGCGTATCCTGGTAGTTAATAAATACAATGAGGGATAAAATCTAGTCTTGAGAGCAGCCACTTTACGCAAAAGTGTCATAGGACTGTGTCCAAATCACTCCTTTTATGACCCTGAAAAGTAGGACTTGCACCAAATTAACTTATGGCCCTTCTCGGACGCAGGCCCCGCAGATGTCAGGTGCCGGAATTTAGTGAACTGGGTGGATCTTCGGCTGTAGGCTTGTCAGGAGCATATGGTGGTGGCATCCAAGGATTTATAGAAACAGAAGTATCATTTTGCAGACGCCATTTTATCATTTTTGAGACAAGGATTTTTTAGGGTAGAAGGAGTGGAACATCTCCTCTTTCTATCTTTGAAAAGTTAAATTTGACGGCACAAAATTGATTCAAGTCCTTGGTGTCCTGCTGTAGACATTCAAAAAACAGAAACCAGCAGATCCAGCAAGGCAAGAGATCTTTTTTTTTTTTTTTTTTGGATGAATAAATGAATTCAATACCAAGAGGAAAAAGAAAAATACAAAAGAGGGAGGGGGACGATAAGGGGCAAACCCTCAAGGGGAGGGGGCAACAAAACAGGGAAAACCCTACAATAAGGGGCAGCTAACTAAACAAAGAAAACAAGAAAAAGGTGGGACATCAAGGGGGGGAGGGAATGATGGAGGGGGAAAGACCCAGGAGACAACAATGAGCCTGTTCTTTGGGGAATCACATATTGGACAATGACTAAGGCAGCCAAGTTTGAAGCTACCATCAAAGTAGATGGCATTTCAAATCCTATCAAAAGACTAGGAATTGGAAGTCCATCATCGAAGATTTCGCTTCATCAAAATATGGGTGACCGTTGCACCAAATGCAAGTTTCCCTATGATGCCACAAATTCCAGATCCACCAAAGGTCATATTAACCCAGATCCATTCTCTAGACAAGGGGAGGATGGTCTTGTTGAACGGCCAACAGGAGGAAAAGACTCTCTTCTAGACAGAGGCCGAGAAGGGGCAAGAGAAGAAGAAGTGGTCAACACTTTCGGTCCCATTCCAGCATAGGCAGCATGAAGGAGAGACCTAAATGCGACGGTATATTGAGGAAAGACCGCGTAGGAAGGCAGTTAGAGATGGCTCGTCAGGCAGTGAAACTGTGAAGAAGAATGTAACCTTTGAACCAAATGATGATGCACCAAGGCATAACTATAGTTGTCACAACGCCGAGCCGAACCAAGGCGTTGGAGGATTGTCTAAGGGCTTAGACGAGAAGGCACCCGCCTTAAGGCGAACAAGGCGACGAAGTATTATTTTTTATTTTCCCTCTCTTCTAATATTTTTTAGTAAGCTACATATTCCTTGTACAATAAAAAATCAACATTAACCCACATCAACATTAAGCCAAATCAAATAATAAAAGATCAACATTAAGTCACATTAAATCATAAGAAAATTATGAAAATTTTATAAATCTTATCATTGTTAAAACATCGCTAAACACCAAAAGTCCGGTAAAATAATTTTTTGTTTTATAACTATAAAATTATTTTCCTTCAGGCGATTTTAACAGGATTTGCGCACTTTAAAACAAGTTTGACCGGAACATGACTTTGTCATTACAACTCAGATTTAAGCAATATTACACTTGTTGGAATGCTGGTTTTATGTTATACCTAATACAAAAATTCTTATGTAAAAATAAAATCATTTGACTAGTCAAATTCATTATAGAACAAGAGCATTTATCTAAATGTTGATTTTTTGATTTTTTTTTTTTTTAGTTGGATGAATAAATAATTCATTACCAAAAGAAGAAGAATATACAAGGGAAGAGGGAGGGGGGGAGGCCTTAGCCAAGAAAGAAAAACAAGGGCCGAAGCCTAAACCTAAAGCAAACTATAATAAATACAAAACGCAGTCACCAATAATGGCTACCAAAATAGGGGGGAAGAGCAAAGGGAGAGCCGGGGTGCCGGAATCCAAGAAGCCATCAAGTGGGAGGGATGAAGTTAACCTTTAGGTTCCATGAAGCAATGATGTGGGAATTTCTTAGGGTGGAAAGGACCAGGTGGGTCTGAAGGAATGAAACTTTAGACGTGACATCAAAGTAGATAGCTTTCCAAATCTTATCCGGAGAACGAGATTTGGAAGTCCATCTATGAATGTTACGTTCCATCCAGATTTGTAAAATTTTCATAATTGAGAAAACCCCTAGCTGTTAATAGTTGAAAATCAACCCTATAATCAAAATCCAGTTTTTGTTCTTGGATCGAGGGGTTGACTTTTTATTATTTTGGAATTTGATTTTTAAACTATTTTTATTATATTTCAAATAGGGGGTATTTTCTTATTTATAAATATTATCTTAAGTAAATGAAATAACAAATTTAAGTACACAATAACAAAAAACATTACTTGGCATAAATAAGTGCCAAAACACAAGGCAACATGCAGTGCAATAAGGTGACTGCCGCTTAGGACCCAAGTAAACCTCGTGGGCGTCAAGAGACAACTTGGCAACTATGAGCGGCATAGGAGGGCATTCGGAACGGATGAAATCCCAAGCAAAGGCAGACATGAACAGCCCCGAGGAGGAGGGAAGCCAGATGATCGTATCCTCCCTTCCCCTATGGCCAAGCAGAATGGGAGGGAGGGAGGACCAGAGGTCAACCAGGGGAGGAAGGGAACTAAAGGGAACCAGCCATCAGGGGAGAGAATGGAATCCACCAGAATAGATCTGTTCAAGCCTGTGGAATAGATGGTTCAAGAAGTAACATGGGAGAGGAGGATACCAAATGGGTGCCAAAGGTCCAACCAAAGGGAGAAGGAAGTTCCATTTTCAATGACATAAGAGAAAGCTTGAAGGGCTAGGGGCCTTGTAACACCCCGGCCCTATTAACTTTACACAATATTGTCCTCTTTGGCCCATAGGCCTCAAGGCTTTAAAATGCGTTGTACCATGTCAAGGAGACTAGAGATTATTAACTAGCCTAGTATTCTCTCCCTAGGCGATGTGGGACTAAAGTTTGCACACCCTCACCGATCTCTTAAACCCTTTGGTACTTGCCGTATTCTTGGTGGGGACACCTCACCGCTTTCCCAAGCGGTTCTGGTACTTACCGTATTCTTAGGTGTCACAACTTCCCCCCTTTAGGCACAACGTCCCCGTTGTGGCCCCACACGTTATTGGGTCTGCTCTGATACCATTTGTAACGCCCTGGCCCCATTAACCTTGCACAATATTGTCTTCTTTAGCCTCTGGGCCTCAAGGCTTTAAATCGCGTAGTGCCATGTCAAGGAGACTAGAGGTTATTAACTAGCCCAATATTCTCTCCCTAGGTGATGTGAGACTAAAGTTTGCACACCCTCACCGATCTCCCAAACCCCTTGGTACCTGATGTATTCTTGGTAGGGACACCTCACCGATCTCCCAAGCAGGTCTAGCCCTAAGCTAAGAATTTTACGCCATATCCAGGAGGCATCCTAGGAAGGGGAGGCAGACGAAAGGGTGTTATTTTTAAAAGGGGAGGAGTAAACCCAAGAGAACCAAATACTTGGATGTTGAGAGCCAATTTTCCAAATGAGTTAAAGGATGCCAACCTTGTTGACATCCGAGGTTTGCCTCAAGCCCAGGCCCCCTTCTGATTTGGGATAGCACACATTAGACCAGCTCATAAGGAGGAATTTGGAGGGCTCGGTTCCTTTCCAAAGGAATGAGCAGAGGAGTCAATAGCTTTGGAGGTGGTGGAGGGGAGGGTCAAAATGTCAGACCAATAGAGGTACAGGGGTTGGAGAATCGATTGAATGAGCACAAGGCGATCAGTATAAGAGAGGACCTTACCTCTCCAAAGCTAGAGCCTTTTCCTTAAAAGGGAAAGCAAGGGAAAGCAAGGGAAAGCAAGGGAAAGCAATGATGAGAGGAGAGGCAGGAAGAGATCAGGGAAGGCCTAGGTATTTGACTGGGAGAGAGCCAAGGGAGAAGCCAATGAGGGCGTGGAGATGGCTTTGGCTCTCTTTGAGGAGGTTGATGCGAAGACCCAAAGGGGATTCAAAAGGTGGAGGGAGAACATAATGCTGGAAACGAATGCAGGATTAGCTTTTGAGAAGATCATGAGCTCATCTACAAAACAAAGGTGGGTGAGCATTAGAGATTTGCATTTGGGGACGGGAGAGATGAGATGCTGATCTGGGAGGATTGGATGGAGCACGAGAGGATCTCAAGAGCTAAACATATGAGGAAAAGGGATAGGGGACAGCCTTGTTGAATGCCAATAGAGGAAGAAAAGTATCCAGCGGAACTACCATTGAAAAGAACAGAGAAGCGAGGGGTAGAAATGAAAGAGTGGATCCAATGAACGAAGGAAGGGGGAAAGATGCAAGAGGACCTTGGAGATGAAATCTCAGTGAATGGAATCAAAAGCCTTATGGATGTCAATTTTGAGGAGGGCAGTAACGGAGTGAGACTTGAGATCCAAACCCTTGACGATCCCATTACAGAGAATGATGTTGTCCACAATGCTTCTACCTGCAATAAAGGTTGATTGGTTGGGGCTGATTAGTGAGTCAATAACAGTTTGAATCCGATTAGCCAAAATTTTTACAATGAACTTATAAAAAAGGTTGCAAAGAGAGATGGGTTTGAAGTTCGACGTGACTTGCGCTCCTTCTTTCTTGGGGATAAGGCAAAGGAAGGAATGATTGATTCCTTTGATTTGGCTAGGGTTCAGGAAGAAGCTCTTGATGGCACAGATGAGATCATCTTGAATGATGTGCGAAGAGGATGACAACCCTATACTGAACCCATCAGGCCCAGGGTCTTCGTCGAAATCAAGGTTCGAAATCTCATTTCGTTTCGGTATTTCAGTGGTTTGAACGACATATAGGCGAGATCTCGATGAATTACATATATATATATTTTTTTACTCAGTTGCCTATTTCAGTTGTCAAACGGCTATATTATGACCTGAAACTTGGTGGGGAGCTTGTTTTAAGGTTAATAAACATGCTTAGAACTTAAATTTACAAAAATATTAAAAAAAATGCAATGTTTTAGAATTGCACCCTTGTTTGGCAACAACCGTCGAACTATTTTGGAAATCTTAGGAAATATTGCTAGAACAAGATATAATATGATCGTAAAACAAGTAAATAATGCATCCAAACCATAATCAAAACATACCTCAACATTAATTAACTAATATTTAGAGTATTAGAGTAATATAGTATGCAATTCCCTAACTTTAAAGTCCCAACTAAAGTCCTCCACTCTTGTCTTACTTTGAAATCTCAAAGTCCAAAATGGCAATATCTCAAGTCCCAAATATATTAGTTATACAATACTAATCATAATGATTGTCTACTGGAAAGCATGGTTCAAGAACTCGGTTGAAACCTATAAAATTTTACAGGTTTCGACGGTATCCCCAAAGGTCGAAATCATGGTTCGAGAACTCGAGCGAATTTCGCACATTTTGTAGGTATCGACCCAGGTCGAAACGAAACCTTAGGGGATTTTAAAAAATCACCTATTTTGACCTGGTTTTGATAGGTATCGACCAGGTTTCCCATGTTTCCCATGTTTCGACCTCTTGTGCATTTTTTCTCCCAAGTGTGGGAAACTTGGAGAAACAGTGAAGATTTTCATCATTTTTTGGCACCTATTAATGCCAAATATCATTTAGGTAAATGATTTACGTAAGATATTATTCATAAATAAGATTTGAATCCAATAAAAATAGTTTAAAAATCAAATTCCTAAAGGATAAAAAGTCAACCCCCCAGTCCAAGAACAAAAACTGGATTTTGGTTATAGGGGCGATTTTCAACTTTTAAATGCTGAGGTTTTTCTCAATTATGAAAATTTTATAAATCCTATAATGTTAAAACATTGCTAAAAACCAAAATTCCGGTAAAATAATCTCTTGGTTTTGATATCCCTAAAATTATTTTCATTCAGGCGATTTTAACAGCATTTGCGCACTTTAAAATAAGTTTGACCGAAGCATAACTATGTCATTACAACTTATATTTAAGTAATCTTAGACTTGTTGGAAAGCGGGTTTTATGTTATACCTAATACAAAAAGTCTCATATAAACATAAAAATCATTTGACCATTCAAATTTATTATAGAACAAGAGCATTTCTCTAAATGTTGATTCTTTATAACTTAATGTGACTTGATGTTGATTTTTTATGATTTGATGTGGCTAAATGTTGATTTTAATGGCTTTTTTTGGGTGAACAATTTAATTCATAACCAAAGGAGAAAAGACATACAAGCCCCTAAAAAGGGGAGGGGGAAGAAGAAAGAAGACAAAGGGGATCTCAATGGGGATCCAGAGTCCTGATCACAGAGCTAGGAAGCTCCCACGAAGTTATAATATGATCATTTCTAGGGAATGGGGAACAAACAGGGGAGACTTTAGAGATCTTTGTTTTGACATAAAAAAATATGGAGCTCCAAATCTTTCCAAGAGGCCGAGAGTTGGAGGTCCATTTTCTTTGATTCCTCTCCATCTAGATCTGACTAATGGTTGCACAGAAGGCAAGCTTCCCCATTGGATTTTAATGACTTGATGTGGCTTAATGTTGATTTTTTATAATATAAGGTATATAACTTACTAAATAATGTTAGAAAAGATAACATGCGTGCCTTGAGGATAGTGAGTCACTACTTGGATGGAACCGCCTAAACACTCTACTTAGAATTGAGTCACTACTTTCAAGTGTTGAGTAATCGAGTCACTACTGTTCAATGTTGATAGATAACTATTGATGATGTAATATTTTTATCTATTTTGGATCATTTGGATTATGTCTTATGTTTTGATGTAGATTGTAGACTATATATAGTCATTATGTAGTAAAGTTCCAGAATTTAAGCCAACAAGTCAGCATAATGATTATTGAACCTTTGGTTCACCACACAAGTAAGACTTTTAAGTGTTTTTTTTTATGAAACTACTGATGTGAATGTGTTAGAAATGTTTAAAATAGGTTGTACACAAAAAATCAGACCAAGGAAACACTGTTTGGGGGTTGAAGCCTAAGTTTCCACCATACTGGGAAAAAATCCCCGGTATCCTCGAAATTTCTCAGATTTCCACCGAAATTTCGGTCTCCCCAATGGTCGAAACCCGATACCGTGAACCTTGGTCGAAACGATATGTCCTGTGACAGGTTTCGACGAAACATAGGAAAATTTTGACCAAATCAACTGGTTCGACCATTTAGGTGGAACTAGGGCCTATTTAAGTTATTTCAAACAAAAACTATTCACTGGTTTCAGTAGATTTCGACCTTCTCTTGTGCATTTTTTCTCCCAAGTGTGGAAAACTTGGGGAAACGGTGGAAATTTTCATTTTTTGACTACCAAACTTAAATCTTCCTCTATGCAAGAAAGACATCTTGTACCAAAAAGGTAAGTCCCAACTTTCCTAAAAAGCATTGTTTTTATATAATATGTTAGTAAATAGGGGTGAATCATGTAATTTTTTTATATGTTGCTTAGGAAGACCCAATCTACGCATTCACGGTGGTCGAATTTTTTTTTACATGTTAATGTTTTTTTTCTATTTGAAAAATGTATTTACCTACAACATTTTTTTGAAAAAAAAATGGGTTAATAGTTGGTCTTTGGTGTTCAACTTAATATATGTTGAAGACCATCAACCTAGGTTGGGATACCTAGCTAATGTTGATAAATCTTATAGAAGAGCGGTGAGAGACTACCAAGACAATTGGGCCCAGAACATATCATGCGATGCATGTCTCTCATTCAGAGGAGTGGCTACGACATCTGTAATGGTACGCAGCTCGTGGGATGGAACCACCTAGACACTCTACCTGGAATTAAGTCACTACTTTCGAGTGTTGAGTAATTGAGTCACTATTGTTGAGTGTTGATAAAGAATTGTTGATGATGTAATATTTTTATTTATTTTGGATTATTTGGATTATGTCTTAATGTTTTGATGTAGATTGTAGACTATATGTAGTCATTATGTAGTATAGTTTCAGAATTTAAGTCAACAAGTCAGCGTAATGATTATCGAAACTTTGGTTCACCACACAAGACTGCGTTTTTTTTTTTAATGAAACTAATGATGTGAATGTGTTAGAAACATAGTTTTTAAGGCGCTGGTAAGAGATGGTAAGGCAATGCTCCGCCTTATGTGAAGTGGCACCTTATGGAGGTTTTTTTTTTTTAAAAACATATTTTAAAATTACTTGATGAAGATTCCAAATATAGATTTTTTATTGGTAAGTGTATGGTTTTGTTAACACTTGAGATGTATGGGATCAACTTTACTCCACCAAAAATAACCAAAACAAACAAAACAAAAATACGATTCCCAAACAGGGTTTGGATTTTGTCAAGGGTTTTAAGGAAGGGTTTTGAGAAAGAATCAAGGAAAAAAGAAGAACCATTGATCCAGGCGACCGTTTTGCTCCGGCAGCGGTGAGCTTCATTCTTCTTTGACAGGAGTAGAAATATAGTGGATGACCTTAGGGTTTAGGCACTCATTTTGGCATCATAGAGGTAAGTATAATAAATACTTATATTTTTTATGTCTTCTTTTCTTTATATTTATAATTTTATTTCATAATTATGTATTTATATTATATGTTAATATGATTGATGATTGATGATTGAATATTGAATATTGATGATTGATGATTGATGATTGATGATTGATGATTGATGAAGATGAACTTAGTTTATTCACTTTATTGATTTGTTTTCTTGATGAATATCTTACAATGGTATGAATATAAACCTTTAATATTTATTTAACATCTGAGTAATAGAATTCAACTAGGATTTGAGCCAAATAGATTGGTTTTATAAAAAAATTACACAAGAACGCTTTAGTCGATAAGGCAACGCTTTATGCCCGCCTTATCGCTAAGGCGCTCCGAAAGACCCTCAAACACCGCCGTCGCCTTACCGCCTTAAAAACTATGGTTAGAAATGTTTAAAATAGGATGTACACAAAAAATCAGACAAGAAAAAGAACACTGTATAGGGGTTGAAACTTAAGTTTCCACCATATCGGGAAATTTCCCTAGTATCCTCTAAATTTCCCAAGTTTCGGCCGAAATTTCAGTCTCCCTAAGGGTTGAAACATGGTCGATACCTGATACCGTGAACCTTGTTGGAAAGGACTATAATGGCCTGGCTAGATTCCACGACCAGTACAATGGAGTCGACGTGCATTTTCCTGATTGCATTACAAATGCATACCACGTCATAGTGTGAGAGAAGAATCGAACGTAGTCCTCCACAACTGCCAAAAAAAACTGTGGCATGCATTTGTGGCGTCAATGGTGAGTAACATATATACAATTGAGTTCCATCAAAGCTATATTAACCATCATTTTTTTAATTTTACATTGATTGAAAATGTATTTTTTAAAACAAAAAATAAAAAATAAAAAATAAAAAATTTATGAACGAAGAAAAAATTTCTACTCTGTGAGGTCATAGATCGGCCTCTAGTGTCTTAACATATAAAAAACCTATCCCTGACCAACATGTATTTATCTTACTATTTAAAAAAAATGGTTTTGGGGAAAGTGGTTTACCTTTCCAAGGCTTAGAAATGTGTAGATCTTCAACTAGGAGTGATCTTCAATAGAACAGATGTGATGATGTGCCAAACAACTTGGCAATGCACTGATTTTGTGAAGTTACAGTCAAGTTGGGTGGAGTCAAGAGAGTTGGAATCGAAATTTTGACTCCTCACGAAATGATGTACAAATAGCATATGTTATAACATTTCGACAAGATACCGAAATGTTACACGAAATTTTGGTAAGATAATGATATTTTTACCGAAACATTATATTTTTTCATTTCGTATATTGTTTCATCTCGGTTAAAAAAAAAAAAAAAGGCCGAAATTTCCATTGACAAGATTTCCAACCATGGTTCGAATTATAGGAGAGAATGGCCGCTAAGATCTCATCATCAGAGGGGATGGCCTGAAGGGAGGGGAGGGTGTGGTCAAGGATGAACTTGTTAAGGAGATTGAGGGGGAGGGGGGACTAGGACAGGGGAGGATGATGGAAAAGATTATCAAAATAAGAGACAGCCTCAGATTTAATGTCATCACCCCTGCTAGATATGAGCTTGGGGATAGAGTTGGCATTGGTACGGGCTTTGATCGAACGGTGGTAGTAGGGAGAATTGGAGTCCCCTAGCTCAAGCCACTTGATTCTAGAATTTTGCTGGAGAAAACTTTCTTCCTAGACAAAAAGGGCATAAAGCTCCGAGGAAACCATCTTCTCCTCATCCACAAGGAAGAGATTATGAAGATCAAGCTGGAGCCTAGCTTGAATACTGTCCAACTTGACTTGGTAAGTCAAGACACGAGCCAAGATGTTGCCAAAGGTGTTGGTGTTCCAGCTTTTGCGAGCCCCTTTCACATTTTTTAGCTTTTTGGCAAAAGCAAAGGGGGGGGGGGGGAAGAGTGGACAGGGTCAAGGATGGCCCAGAATTCATGCACCAAAGGAAGGAAGCTCTAATGGAGGGTCCACAAATCAAAGATTTTGAAGGGCTTAGGGCCAAAGGAGATATGAGGTTGGACAAGAGGGAAATGGGAGTGATCAGAGATGCTAAGGAGGTCGAAACAAGCATAGGATGAGGGAAAGGATTTGAGCCAAGCTGCATTGATGAAGGCTCTGTCTAACTTACAAGCCACCCGATTTAAGTCAATACGGGAGATTGTGCCATGTGAACAATTTCCTTAATACACTCATTGAAGTCATCAAAAGAGGAGGAATCAATAGGGCGACCACCCATCTTCTCAAGACTATATCTAACCACTTTGAAATCCCCTCTAATGCCCGAGGAGTGGGAAGCAACAAAGAGGGCAAAGGATCTGAGCTCCCAGTCAGGGGCACGATTGCGGGCATAGATGGTGGAGAAGAAAAAGAGAGGAGAGCCAGAGGGAGAGGAGAAGGGAATATGGATAGCCTGGGAGGAAGAGGATATGAGGGAGACATAGAGGAGGGCATTCCACATGATCCATGTACGACCATACGGGCAATGTCTATAGATGGAGATAAAGAACCAAGAGGGGGTAATGTATGCGCAGATGCGGGAAGCATTTACTTCCAGCACTCAAGTTTCAACGAGACAAAAAAAGTTGCTTTAGAGGATTTGATGCAGGATCGGATAGAACTACACTTGGCAGAGGAATTGAGACCTCTGACATTCTATATGATCCAAGGGATCATCTAGAACGGGAATGAGTGTGTAGTAAAAGCTCTGCAGATCTGGAGCCTTAGGGGGAGCATGTGAGGGTTTGGAATTTGATCTCCTGTGATACTCTCTAATGGGAGATAGGAGAGGGATGGCAGCAATGGGGGCCAACGCTTTGGTAGTCCCAGGCATGGTTTAAAGTATCTCCGATACCGATACGATACCATTCGATATGTATCTAAATTTAGTTGACTGATACGGTGACCGACACCAATACTTTAATCCTTTCTCTTTAGCATATCTTAATGTATCTCCGATACGATATCCTCCGATATGCATCTTAAATTTAGCCGACCGATACTGATACTTTAATCCTTTTGGTCCCAGGGACCAGAGAGGATAACCTGGTTAATGTATTGACCTTCTTGGAGCCAGCCTTTAGTGGTAGCAAAGTTAACCCGCTTTAGGTGGGCATTCCCAGAAACCACAGAGCAGGGGCTGGCCAACATTCCATCAGTAATAGGGTGCTCAGGAAGGGCTTGAGCTGACCAGAGATTCAAGGGGGCCGCAGTCGGGGAGGCAGCATGCAGGAGGGAGTCACCAGTAGAAGCTGGACCAATCGGAAAGGTAGGGCAGGGGCCCAAGGAAGAAGAGACCGTCAGTGAGGAAGGGGCAGCAGCAACGATAGAGGCATCAACAGAGTCAATGGAGTCGCCAGTAATGGAAGCTATCGAGATGGAGAAACCAGGGAGAAGGCCAGGCAGAAGACAAGAAGGGGAGGGGCTTGAGCGAAGGACATAGTAGAGGGCATAGTTGAAGAAGTCAATCTGGTGAAAGTCACGGTCGTTGCAAAAGACGAAGAGGCAAATGCAGATGAGTGGTGGCCGGTAACTGAAGAGACAATGGAGCCAGCAGTTGAAACCATGGGGGCCGACAGAGGAGGTGATGTAGCCAGACCAGACGAAGCAAGGAAATGTGGCAGGGCAGGATGAGAGGGCACAAGCAGTGGCCGACGAGGGAGCAGATGAGCATGAGGGCGAGGCGAAGGAGCATGCAGATGGAGTTGTACCGGCAGTGATGGCAGAAGTTGGTGATGTGGCAGGGCTTGTAGATGTGGCAGGGGTAGGCAACATGGCAGAGCAGGCATGATTGGGTGTTGTGCAGTTGTGGCTAAGCGGAAAGGCAAAAGACCTAATAAGGGTGGACCAGGATGGGACCCAGGTGCAGGGTAAGTTCCTAGCGGGAGAGAGGGACCCACCTGGAAAGAGCTGGATAAAGATGGGGTCTAGAGCGGTTCAGATATATGGATACGTATAGGTAGATGGGTCGGACCTAGGCAGGTTGTGTTGGAGGTGGGGTGGGTAAGGACTGTGTCAGTGGATGGATTTGTGAGGGAGGTAGGTAGCGTGGATGGCATAAAATGCGTACGAGAGTCAGAGCCAGGCTGCTTGCTAAAGTCAAAGAGGAGAGGCAGCTCACGGCACAAGGGGCTTTCAGACATGGTCCTCCCAGTTCCAACAAAACCAGAGTTGTGCATAGAGGAGCTTTGTTGCAGTTGTTCAACCTCAAGGGTACCAATACCGGCAATCATAGAAGATCTGAGAGACATAGCATCATCAGGAGTAACAGAGGCGACAACAGCAATATTTTCCGCAGCCCTAAGAGGGGGATTGAGGAGATCGAGATTCTCCTTCAGAGTTAGACAATTGAGACAGAAGAGAAGCGGTTTTGCCCGGTGGTCAGCAGAGTCAGATCCATCAGACCAAGGGAGGTAGGCCTGGCACCAGGGGACGAAGGATCTTCATTCGGCAATGGATTGGCCATTCTACTTTGGTTCCGAAGACCATGGTTCCAGCAGTGATTTCTCCCTTTAGGAGGATTTTACGAGGCATCCAGAGAGGGAGCGGGGCAAACAACAGTCTACTCGTTTTTGGGGGAGTAGGGGGCAGTTTTGTGTCAAATGTTTTACAGATGGAGCAAATGGGAGGGAGCCATTCGTAGTGAACCACCTGAGAGAAGGCAAACCCTTCATCGTTATCGATGGAGACCGGAGTAGGCAGGAGCATTCTTCAGAGATCTTGACACAAATCCGAGCAAAGGTAAGGCAGTCTTTGAGGCGGTGCAATGGTCAGATTTAAGGGGCTTGCCAATGACGGAATCAACGATACTAAGACCTTTGAAGCACTAATAGTGAAGTGGCAGGTTAGGAAGGGAGACCCAAACCACAGTCGGCTTCTTGCCAACAAGCCAAGGACCACCATCCAGGGCTTGGTTCTTATCATCTTCGCAGAAGAAGTTGAAAATAACAAATGCCTTCATCGAGGAGGTTCATGGAAAACATGCTAGAGGATCTCCATTGACGCATTAGTGAAGCTTTCACCATAGGGAAGGGAGGCCTACTCCCTAGAGTGCCTGATGATGCAATTTTTCTACTTCTCTATCTCTGAAAAAAGCAAGCCAGAAGGCAAAAAGCCCACCAGAAACTCATTGATGAGGGTGGAGGGATGAAGGACAGGGGAAGGCCTTCGCGGCAAGGGGAGTAGTGATGGAAAGAGGCTACAGTTTTCCAGGTTCAAGGATAGGTGGAGGGGGGCCGTAGACTGGGGAATGGAAGAGGGATCATCTGGTGAGGGGTCAACAGTCGAGGCATGGTGAAAGGGAGGAGAGGCTGGGACGGAAGAGGGGGGCAGGAAGGGAGCTCCGGCAGCAGGACACGCCAGAGAAGGGAGGGTCGTGGGGAGAACCGACTGAAAAATGGTGTGTGAGGAAGAGATCTTAGTAAGCACCGTGGCTTGAGAATGTAGCTCGAATAATTGACTACCTTAATAACAATGATACAATGAGTCCCTCCCAGCTTGAACAGTTTTTCTTTCTTCTTTTTTTTTTTCCTTTCAAAAGGGCAGAAAGGATACAAGTTCAGCAGAGTAGATAGGTCGTGCAGTTCCCGCCCTCTTTCTGCCATGTGGCATGCTCAATTGGAAAAATTGGACCAATTTAATGGGACAGTATATTTGTCAGGTGTCAAAGTTGGTGCCCTGATTCACTAATATGGCCCACCTTGTGTAGTTATACTCCACATTTTACCCTGTATTTTCAAAAACCCAGAATTTTTGCAAAGATTGTATCTAACAAATTTTCTTTGCTTTATGTTTTTTACAATAGGAAATGCCAGATTGGACCAAGATTGGGAAAAGGTAGGAACTGAAAAGCCGCTGGAGCTGCACCAAGGTGCAAGTTCAGCAGTTGTGCATGTGCTTGACCTTAGAATAAAATAAAATGAAGTATGATTAAGGATGACTTCACATGGCTACGAAGAACGTGTTAAATGCTTTGAGCACAAGAAGTTCCTGACTAAATTTCTACTTCTGAGGATACAAAGATGTAAAAGTCCCTACAACAGTGCAAGAAAAGGACAAACCTTGATTGGGAAATGTGTTTACAATGCTCACAACTTCATCCCTAGATATCCCATCCTTCTTGTACATTCTGTAGACAATATTTACAATATCTTCATGGGTTGGTCGCCTGCTTCACAGACAATATTTCACGTAAGGAAAGTTACTGACCAAATAAAAAAATTTAGAATATCATACTGGACACCTATGTGCCAAAATCAGCAGTAAGTAAGCATAATCATATGAAGAGGAAATTAATTGGATACTTTATAAATATGACCAGATAGACATTTCTCCTCGAATGATAAGAAACTAGCGGATTAAAATAAATACCATTGACCACTTGACATAGCCTTATTATGCACTACTAGCAAAGGGAATTATTAAATCGTTTAAAAAATTCTCATTGTACATAAACCACATTAAGCAATCAAGCAAGTGGAAACATTGGAAGTCGGGTTTCAAGAACAAAACTGACAAAAATGATAATAAGCGCATACTACAAAAGAGGAGATCTATTTCTAGTTTTACTTCTTGCAATAAGCTGATTGTGTAAAAGGCTTATACTAGAAGAGACAGTTACAAAGAACAGCAGAATAGACCATTGTTCAATGAAAGATTGAACCCACTGTTGGTCCATTTCCAGAAGTTGGCACCTCGAAGATAGTTTATGGAGCTCGATGGTATAGGTATGAACATCATTGTTGCCTTGTTGAAAATTGAGCAATTTATGAAACATCACCTTCGCATAATTAGGAGGAACAAATTTCTCAGTAAGAATTCGCTTCATGACATCCCAATTGGCTACGAGTCCAAGTCGCCTGACAAACCTAGAATGTGGTATATCATCCCACCATGAACATGTGTACCCAATAAACTTGGTAAGGATGAGTTCACACTTCTTGTCCGGAAGGGATTTATAAGCAAAAAATCCTCTTAACTTTGGTAATTCAGTCAAGAAATTATTTGGGTCCCTTTTCACCAATGAACTCTGGAACCTCAACTTTGATGCCATAATCTTTGTTAGAAAATTGTCGTGTAACATCCTGGGGTCAACTGGATTAAGTTGCTACCTGTAAGGTGTATCTTCGATCCGTAAGGTATGAAACAAAGGAGCTGGTGTAGATAATCATTCTTCAGCTCGCTTGTCGGACCTCTTTATAAAAGTAGTCATCTCTTCCATAAGCTTGTCAAGCTTGGCCTCATTCCTCTCAAGCCTAGCATAATTATTTTGTTGATTTTCACGCAGTACCCGTTGACCCAGCTAACTTATGATACAATTTTTGTAACTCAACATTCGTGACCTCCCACGGTTAAGAAACTGCAGGAAATTTGCTTTGATACCACTTGATGCAGATCCGTGGTTTGATAACTTGAAGTTGAATCGCTACGGGCCCACAAGAACAATTGATAGACTAAAATTCAATAACAACTAGAAGATCTGTAAATAAACTCAAGTTTCCAAATGGGGTGGAAATTGTGTAAATAAATGGAAGTTTAGAAGGGAGCGGCAGACTAGTATTTTGATTGAACTTCAAGACATACGCAATAGTTACAATATGCTAGCAGAAAGGGTAATTCAGGAATTAGGAATAAAATAAGGACGAGAGAATAATAGAGGAAGGGTAAAATGGTCAAACCAAAAATTAGATGCTCCAAACGAAACCCATGACTCAGCCTTCTTCTTCCTCCTTAGACAACCTTCAATGAGAAAGACCAGCAGCTTGCAAAGGAGAAACCCACGGCCCTGGTTCTTTTCTTTCAACCCTCATCTATTCACTTGAGAATAGAACGTAACAAAACGCTACATCTGTTCAAAGTGGTCACTTTATTTAGCAAGTGGTTTTCGACCCCGCGAAGGAGAGATCTCCTTGAAATCTTCTCTGTTAGGCCTGAAATTTCAGGCGTAGAGTCTCAAGAGGAAGCTCCTCCAAACCCACAAGATAGTTGCTCAGATTGGCAGGCTGGAAGGATGTAGGGAGACCCTGAGATAGAAGCTGGCAGTAGATGTTGTTGCAGCCTAGTTGCAGGTTTCGATTGGCCCAACTGAAGGGGAGATTTGAGCTGATTTTCAGGGGTTTTGTCACCGAGGAGAGGCCTGCCTTTGGTCAAAGTCTCGGCCCAAACAGATCACACATAAAGGAGATAGATCAACTTCATGAGGGCTGTAACTACCACCCAGAAACAAGGGTTTGGCCAGTAAGAGAAATACTGATAAGAAGGAGAAGAAGATAAGGGAGGGAAATAAGAGAAGAAGGTCAGGGAAGGGGAGGGAGTTCCATACAGCACATGGCAGCCATAGCTTTAACCAAAACAAATATTCAATTCTCCAGAACTCTTTCTTTCTCCATCGAATTACACCAATATGAAGGAAATCTAACCAACAAAAATGGAAATCAAATATTCTAAACCAAAATAAGTCCTAAGTTTCTACCCAAGTAACCCAACTTCCTAAAATAAATAGAATAGAGCATTGTTTGAAACAAACTCCCAAACTTTTTGTAAACCTGGAATAATAGAGGATGATAGATCATAAGCTTTTAAGGATCACTTAAAACCAATAAACCTTCCGTGCAGAAATCCAGCAAAGAAGAGTTCTCTGTTTTTATGTACCAGCAAAATTTAGCCAGAAGAACTAAATTTACATCCTTAAGCCAACGAATGCCTAATCCACCCTCCTGTTTAGGCTTACATACAGAGTCCCATTTCACAACTATGGCTTTTGAAGTGCTAGCATCTCCGCTCCATATACAATTCCTGATCCACTTTTCCATTGTTGAATAGAAGAAGCAGGCCGTAGATACACAGAGAAATTGTGAATCGGGATACTACTCATTGCAATCTTCACCAGTTTAACCCTTCCTAGTAAAGAGAGGAGTTTCCCCTTCCAGCCTGATAGCCTAGCTTTAAATTGCCCATCAAAGGGAGGATTCTATCCCTTTTAACACGCCACCGTAAATAGCAAGTTGGAAAATGACATTCTGGGACATTTAGAGCGTCTTTAATCCTGCGCTTCCTGTGAACAAGGATCGAGCCTAGAAAATTTTTGCTTTTTTCTAGGTTGATTTGCTAACTTGAGCACGCCTGATAATCTTCTAAAAACATTTTGAGTTCTATTAATACCTCTTAAACCAGCATTCATAAAGATCAAGCCCCTGCAAAGCACTTCCTCAGCAATGATAAATAACATAGGGGATAGGAGATCACCTTGACGAACTCCTCTTTTCAATCTGAAAAAGCCTACCGAACTGCCATTGATAAGAGCCGATAAACGAGAAGAAAGGAGGATCGGTCTAATCCAGTTAATCCAGATATGAGAGAATCCAAATCTGGCCATAACATAAAATAAAAACCCTCACTCAAGTGTGTCAAAAGGCTTTCTGAATATCCAGCTTCAACCCAACATTTCCACCGAAGCGTCTTTTGCTGCCATCATATTAGTGAGTTCCGAAGCTACACCAATATTGGAGAAAAAAAAATTTCCTTTCTAGAAAGCACCTTGTTCCTCAGAAATCAAGCGATGCAGAAACGGGAAAGTCTTGTGGCCAAGATTTTAGGAATTAATTTGAAAAATAAATTCCCTAAACATATTGGACTGAACTGACCCACTTTGCATGCATTTTCAACTTTAGGAATTGAAGTTAAAAAATTGCTATTGACCCCTTTAGTTATTACCCCTTCCTTAAAAAAATTAATTATAGCATTGCAAACATCAGAGCTCACAATATCCCAACAAAAGCGATAAAATGTACCTGGACATCCGTCAGGGTCAGGCGCACTAGACGGGTCCAGATCAAAGACCGCCAGTCGTATATCTTCTGGAGAGGTAATCGCCTTGAGGAAATCATTGTCATTGCTATTCAGCACCATAGGGATAACCGAGAGAAAGTCATCACTTCTTACGGAGACGCCATGCTTATGAAATAATTCAAAATGATTGGCCATACGCTGCCCAATTGCACAGGAATCTGTAAGCTTAGTACCATCTTCATTCTCAAGTTCACGAATAATATTTGGCCCCTTTTAATCTTGGCAGTGAGTTGGAAAAATTTAGAGCAACGGTCACCCTCCTTCAACCATTTGATCCTTGCCTTCTCATCCCAAAGCTTCCTTTGAAGCAAAAAAACCTTGTCAAAGTTTGCTCTCACCACAAGCTCATGGTCAAATGACGTCTCATTAAGACCAAACTCCTCTATGTTCCTCTGAATTGTTTCTAGTGTAGATCTCAATTCGTTAACTTCCATATCAATATAAGGAAATGTTGATCTAGCCCATGCTCGCAAAGGGCTCTTTAGATTCTTCAATTTCTGAGCAACAATAAACATAGGAGTACCCCTCACTGGAACCTCCCCAACTTACTAAACTATTTTCTTAAAATCTTCAGGGTCAGCCCAAAACCTCCGCATCCTAAAAGGAATGTTACTAGGGCAAAGAACATCATTACAATTCACAATCACAGGAGAGTGGTTGGGGCAAGACACTTTGAGTGGTAGAAGGAAAACGTTGCAGCCATACATCATTGCAGAAGCTGCGGTCAAGCACTGTGCACACATTCCCATAGCCCTATTATTTGTCCAAGTGAATTTAAGGCCTGAAGAAATAATAGGGAGAAGCAGAGCAGAGTCTAGAAAAGTTGCAAAGTCCTCAACTGAACCCTGATTGAACCTTCCAGGACCCCTCTTCTAATGAGAAAACAAGTAGCCAAAAAAAACACCCATGACAATCCACGACAGAGGGGTCTAGAGATAGAAGTATAGAACACATGTCACACCACAGGTGTCGCCTCTCAGCTCTGAAAACACTTAGCATGGATTACTGATACCAGAAATTTCACTCCCATGACCTCCAACAACAAGGAGACATGCTGATCTGAATAAATAACCACTACTAGCCGAGAAATGGATTCCTTTCAGAAATACCATATATTTGGGTGGGCTTCCTCCCTTCTATTATAAACAAAATCCATCCCGTAGCCCAAAGCACTGAAGAATTTTTTTGGGCACTGGCTTGTATCTACTTTGGGCTCCATAATACAAATAAAAGTGGGCTGCTCCTCACAAATCAAAATACGCAATGCCGCACTAGCACGCTCATTGCCTATGCCCCTAATGTTCCAAAACATGTACTTCATTGAGAGATGGGCATTGGATGGTGCGACTAGTTGACACTCCCACAACCAAATGTTGGCTTAAGATCTCATCAACCTTACCCAATTCTTGACGACATTGAAGTCGCTGGGCTGCTTCAGATGACTCTGCCTGATTTTTCCTGCTCACACAAATGAAAGGGACATTTTTGAATCCTGTCAACACAGGCACTTGACAAGTCATGATCAACTACCAACTAGTGTAATTTGGTTCCAATTCTAGAAAGGAAATAAACAAATAAATCAAACTAATTATGTAGCCCTAAGTCCAATGCCCAACTGCATCACCCTACTTCTCTGTTTGGCTCTCGTTATTCTATTATATTTGATGATTATTCTTGAAATACTTGGGTGTATCCTAGGAAGCATAAAAGTGATGTTTTTGAAATTTTGTATCAAATGGTGTACCCAAAATTAAGATAGTCTAACCACACAAAGGAGCGAGTATATGTTTGTGGTCTCTAGGAATTCTTTGATGCACATGGAATAGTGCATTAACTCTCTTGTTTTCACACACCTCAACAAAATGGAGTGTCTGAGAGGAAAAAAACCGACATTTGTTCGAGATTACTAGTACTTGTTGTTTGGCATACATGACCAAAAAACTTTTTTGTCTGGAGTCTTGCTTACCACAACTTTTTTTATTAATCGTTGGCCCTCTAGCATCTCAACTTACAAAGCTCCCTTGGATGCCCTCTCACCCACCACACCCCACTTTCCTCTTCCACCCAAAATCTTTGGTTGTGTGTGTTATTGTTGAGAATCAAATATCAGGGAATGATTCGACTTGTCAGTAATAATAGAGGTCTTTCTTCTTTATAAGAAGATTACAATAAACCGAATAAGGAAAGTAGGGTAATGCTGACTAAGCGTTCCTGTCTATAAAACTTACTATGGTAAATAAGACTTAACCAAGGTAACAATAAAACTATGGTCATCTCAACACTCCCCCTCATGTTGGTGCAAATATATCGTCTATGCCCAACTTGGAGACAAGAGGATGAAATGTCTTGCAATGAACAGCCTTGGAAAACACATCAGCTATCTGATTTGTTGTACTAACAAAGAGAATGCAAATTATCCCTTGGTCAAGCTTCTCTTTGATGAAGTGTCTATCAATCTCAATATGCTTGGTGCTATTATGCTGAAAAGAATTGTGGGTGATGCTGATGGCTGCCTTGTTATCACAATACAGACGCATAAGACTTTCAACATTAACTCAGAGATCACTTTGTAGGCTCTTAAGCCAAACCAGCTCACAAATCCCTTAGGCCATTGCGCGATATTCGGCTTCAACACTAGACTGAGATACCACGGATTATTTCTTGCTATGCCAAGCAACAAGGTTCCCCAAAGAAAGTACAATATCCAGATGTAGAACTCCAATCATCAGTAAATCCAGCCTAGTTAGCATCACTAAAGGCCTCGATCTTCAAGTGTCCCTGATTAGATTACAGAATACCCTTTCCAGGAGAGGATTTCAAATAACATAGGATCCGATACACAGCATCAAGGTGAGGTGTCTGGAGATCATGAAGAAATCAGCCTGGTGTGGGACAAGTAGATTGTTGGTGTACAATGTCTTGTATTCCGTCAGAGTTTAATCCAAGGAGTACTGGGGCAGCACCTCGACAGGCAGGACGGCGGTCCCGCTAGCCGATTAGTGGGCCGTGGGGTTGCAAAGGGGGGAGGCCCCCCGCATAGCAAGGGGTGTAAGGGGCGCAGCCCCCCGCTCAAATTTTTTATTTGAGGGCAATTGTGTACTTTTCGGATTAGGGTTTTTTCGCTATATATTTGTAGCGAGGGTTTCTTTCTCTATAATGCAAGCAATACTGAGAGGTGTGAGGGATGAGCGCTGTAACCCTATTCTCCATTGATAGTGAAGCAGGATCTCATCTCACTAGGGACGTAGGAAATCTTACCAAACGCCGTAAATCTGTGTGCATTGCTTGTTCTTGTTTTTCTATTATCTTCTGCATCATTTTAGGGTTGCGTTTCTGCATAAATCAAGCGGCCAACAAGTCTCTAATACTTTTTTTATCAACAGAGTCCTCAACTACACTGCTCAGCTGATGATTAACCTCCATAGGGGAATCCGCAGGCTTGTACCCAAGCATTGTTGGTGTACGATGTCTTATATTCTGTCGCAGCTTAATCCAGGGAGTACTAGTGCAGGTGCGTCGACAGGCAGGACGGTGGTCCCGCTTAGGGGGCAGGAGGCCCCCTGCATAGCAGGGGTGTAGGGGGCACAGCATCCCGCTCAAAGTTTTTATTTGAGGGCAGTTTTGTACTTTCCAGATTAGGGTTTTTCGTTATATATTTGTAGCGAGGTTTTCTTTCTCTGTAATGCAAGCAATACTGAGCGGTGTGACGAACGTTGTAAACCTATTCTCCATTGATGGTGAAGCAGGATCTCATCTCATCGAGGACGTAGGCAACCTTGCCGAACCTCGTAAACCTATGTGCATTGTTTGTTCTTGTTTTTTCATTATCTTCTGTATCGCTTTTAGGGTTGTGTCTAAAAACTGGTATCAGAGCACTAGGTTTCCATTTTCTAAGGTTTTTTATCACGATGGCAGGGAAGGGATCGAATGTCAAGTATGACATTGTACGGTTCAATAGGAAGAACAACTTCACCCTCTGGCGTCAAAGGATGAAGGATCTTCTGATACAAGAAGGTTTGGAGAAAACGTTGTTCAGGAAGTCGAAGAAACTTACAAAAGTTACTAATAAAAATCGGGAAAAGATGGAGAAAAAGGCGCTATTCGATTGAATCATTTTGATGATGCCCTACAATATGTTGTGGGTATCAAATTTGCACCACAGTTATAGGCGAAACTTGAAAGCATCTACATGACGAAGTCTTTAATTAATGAGTTGTTCGTAAAGAGCAATTGTATTATCTACAGATGGAGGAAGGTATGGATCTATTAGAGCATCTTAACACGTTCAATCAAATCGTAAGTAAACTTGCAAACCTGGAGGTTAAGATCGAGGATGAAGACAAAGCGTTACTATTGCTATTGTCGCTCCCAGAATCTTATGATCACTTGGTAACGACTCTCTTGTATGGGAAGGAGACCCTTAAGACGGATGAAGTCGTGGCTGCCCTCATGTCCAATGATACAAGGAAGAAGACTAGCAGTACGAAATCACAAGGAGAAAGTCGTTTCGGAGGTGACAAGGAGAAGGAAATAGGGAGATCAAATCAGAAGGGATCTGGGAAGAGTCGATCGAAATCAAAAGGGTTAACGCCAAAAGTCTTTTGTTACTATTGCAATAAGGAAGGTCATCTGAAGAGAGAGTGCTTGAAGAGGAAGGCAGACTTACAGAAGAAAGGTGAAGATAAGACATCTGAGGAAGCTAGCGTGGTTGATAGTTCAGATGGGTATGATGGAGATATACACTCTATATCATCAGGTAAAAATCAACCTTCTGATTCTTGGATTTTAGATTCTAAATGTTCATATCACATGTGTCCACACAAGGATTGGTTTGATACATATCAACCATATAATGGTGGGTTTGTCCTAATAGGGAATGATGTGTTGAAAACCATTGGGATATGCACTATTAAAATCAAGATGTTTGATGGGATAATAAGAACGTTAGCAGATGTGAGACATGTACCAAAGTTAAGGAAAAACTTTGTATCTTCGGCAGCACTTGAATCAAATGCTGCAAGTACATAGCAAAAGGGGGAGTTCTCAAAGTTATTAAGGGTGTTATGGTTGTCATGAAGGGACAGCTAACAGGAAAACTATGCAGACTTATAGGGAGCACTGTGTTACAGGTGGAGCATCTGTGACTACAGATGCAGGATCCGACACAGAACTTATCTATGGCATATGCGGCTAGGACATATGGGAGAAAACGGATTAATGGAGCTTCATAAAAGGAAACCGTTGAAGGGAGTGAAAACTTGTAAACTGAACTTCTGCAAGTATTGTGTGTTCGGGAAACAGTACAAGGTTACCTTCGAAACTGCAAAACATAAGAAGTAAGAGGGTGCTTGATTATGTACACAACGATATATGGAGTCCTTCAACAACCAAATCTAAAAGTGGGCAAAATACTTCGTGACCTTTGTTAATAATTACTCAAGGAAAGTCTGGATCTACTTCATGAAGCATAAAAGTGAGGTGTTCACTAAATTTAGGGAATGGAAGGTTGAGGTAAAAAGGAAGATAGGAAAGAAAATTAAGTACTTAAAAACAGATAATGGAGGGGAGTACAAGTACAAGTCGTTTCTAGAATTGTGCAAAGCTGAAGGGATTACACGTCACTTCACGGTTCTAAAGACACCACAGCAAAATGGTGTAATTGAAAGGATGAACAGGACACTTCTAGAAAGAGCTCAGAGTATGAGGCTGAATACAGGGTCGAGCAAGAGATTTTAGACAGAAACAGTGAATATTGCATGTTTCCTCATCAACAGGTCTCCTTAAAAAACGATTGATTGTAAAATTCCAGAAGAGGTATGGACAGAAAACTAGTAGATTACTCTATTCTATAAATATTTGGCCGTCCAACCTATGCTCATGTAGAGAGTCAATAGCGTTCTAAGTTAGACTCCTTTTTTTAGTTTTGAAAAAAAAGGTGTAAAGGGATTCAAGTTGTGGGATCCAAGTTCACAGAAGGTTGTGGTTAGCGGAGACGTGTTTGATGATTCTCACATGGTGAAATTAAATTGCAGTTCACAAGAAGTTGATGAAAATAAAGAAGGTTATACTATACAAGTGGAGTTAGGTGAGTCAGAACAACAAGAGAGAATGGGTCATCCAGTGACTTACCAGGACAACAGGAAACAGTAGAAGTTCCATATACTATGGCAAAAGGTAAAGGGAAGCGTATTCACAAAGCACCTGTGAGATACAGGTTTGAGGACATGGTTGCCTATGCCCTCACTATAAGTACAAGTGATCCATCTTCCTACCATGATGCTTTGAGCGATGCACACAATAATAAATGGATGACAACCATAATGTAGGAATGGTCTCTACAGAAGAACAAGACTTGGGAGATTGTGGAAAAACCCAAGGAAAAAATATCATTGGGTGTAAATGGATCTTTCGTAAGAAAGAGACAGCATCTAAGAAAAAGCATGAAAGGTATAAGGCCAGACTTGTAGCGAAGGGCTATGCACAGAAGGATGGGACTACAATGAAATATTCTCTCCAGCTGTGAAGTACACTTCGATCCGGATACACTTGCTTTGGTTGCCATGTATGATTTGGAGCTTGAACAACTTGATGTGAAGACGGAGTTACTTCATGGTGACTTAACGGAACAGATTTACATGGAGCAACCTGAAGGTTTCATAGGGCAAGGGAAGGAAAATCATGTTTGTCTGCTCAAGAAGTTGCTTTATTGTCTTAAGCATTCTCCTAAGTAGTGTTACAAGCATTTTGATTACCACATGATGAAAATTGGCTTTACAAGAAGTGAGTATGATAGTTGTGTTTATTATAAAGTGTTAAGTGATAATTTCATTATTTTGTTGATGTTTTATGTTGATGACATGCTCACTGCTGCAAAGAATAAGCATGATATAATCTCTTTGAAGTCTTTGTTGAGTGATGAATTTGAGATGAAGGATCTTGGTCCTGCTAAAAAGATCCTCAGCGTGGAAATCCTTAGAGATAGAAATGCAGGTAAACTTTGGGTAACTCAGAATAAGTATGTTAAAAAGGTGCTATAGTGTTTCAATATGGAAAAGGCTAAGCCGGTTAGCACTCTGTTAGCTAGCCACTTCAAGTTATCTGAAAGGCAATACCCTACAACAATGCCTTATGCTAGCGCAGTTGGGAGTCCTATACATGCTATGATTTGAAGTAGGCCAGATTTGTGTCATGCAGTCAATGTTGTTAGCAGATACATGAGTATTCCACGGAAGGAGCATTGGAATGCAATTAAGTGGATCTTCATATATTTGAGCAAGACTAAAGATACAGGGGTTATGTTCAGTGGCAAGGGAAGTTCCACGGAATTGGCAGGTTATGTTGATTTTGACTATACTGGTGACTTAGACAAGAGGTCTACTACAGGGTATCTATTTACATCGGTTGTTGGACCTATATCATGGAGGGCGATGCTTCAATCTACAATTGCATTGTCCACTACAGAGGCAGAGTATATGGCGGCAGTTGAGGCTGCGAAGGAAGGAGTCTAGTTGGCTAGATTGGTTCGTGAGTTGGGGTTGGAGCAAGGAGGTATAGTTGTTACATTGTGACCGTCAGAGTGCCATACATCTTGCAAAGAATAAGGTGTTTCATACAACGACAAAGCATATTGATGTGAGGTTTCACAAGATCAGGGAGCTCGTGCTAGAAGGAAGTATTCACTTGAGAAAAATTCATAAAGATCGCAATCCTGTAGATATACTTACCAAGCCGGTCACTACAGAGAAGTTCGAGTCCTGTTTAGTCTTGGTTAATATTACTCATTGTTGAAGATGAGGGACGCATCAAATAGGTGCGGCTTCGTACCTCTGATGTAATATAGGGATGAAGACGTCTGCAGGTTATCTTTATAGGAGGCTCGACAGAATTCAAGCCAAGGTGGAGATTGTTGGTGTACGATGTCTTGTATTCCGTAGCAGTTTAATCCAGGGAGTACTGGTGCAGGGGCCTCGACAGGTAGGACGGCAGTCCCGCTTAGCGGGGGTGTAGGGGCGCGTAGCCCCCAGCTCGAATTTTTTATTTGAGGGCAGTTTTATACTTTCCCAATTAGGGTTTTTCGCTATATATTTGTAGCGAGGTTTTCTTTCTCTATAATGCAAGCAATACTGAGAGAACCCTATTCTCCATTGATAGTGCAGGATCTCATCTCACCGAGGACGTAGGCAACCTTACCGAACCTCGTAAACCTGTGTGCATTGTTTGTTCTTATTTTTCATTATTTTCTGCATCGTTTCTAGGGTTGCGTTTCTACAAGCATATCTGTCTCATTAAGGAGATCTAGAACATACTTCCTTTTGGAAATAAAGATACCTCTGTTAGATCTAGCCACTTTGATCCCAAGGAAACACCGAAGAGGTCCTAGGTCCTTAGTCTCGAACTCTGCTTCTAGTAAGGCCTTAAGGTTGGAGATCTCTTTATCATTGTTACCAGTAATCACAATATCGTCAACATAGACGATTAGAGCAGTAACTCGGTTACCTTTCGCCTTTGTGAACATGGTGTGATCTGCTTGACTTTATCTGTATCCAAAGCTTATCATAGCTTTTATGAACCGGCCAAACCATACCCTGAGAGACTGCTTGAGGCCATAAAATGACTTCTTCAACTTGCAGACACGTCCGGCAGTGGAGGGAGTGGCAAAGCCAGGGGGAACATCCATATAGATTTCCTCTTCAAGATCTCCATCCAAGAATGCATTTTTGACATCCAATTGTTGAAGATTTCATCCCAAAATTGCAACAACAGATAGCAATGTACCGATAAAGTTCATCTTTACAACTGGGCAAAGGTCTCCTGATAATCAATCCCATAAGTTTGGTGAAGCCCTTAGCCACAAGCGTGCCTTTGTTGGTGTACGATATCTTGTATTCCGCCGCAATTTAATCCAAGGAATACTGTTGCAGGTTCCCCGACAGAACAGCAATCCCACTCGAATTTTTTTAGGGTAGTTTTGTACTTTCCGATATTAGGGTTTTTCACTATATATTTATAGCGAGAGTTACTTTCTCTGTAAGCAATTCTAAGAGGTGTGAAGCAGAATCTCATCTCACCGAGGACATAGGCAATCTTGTCGAACCTCGTAAACTTATGTGCATTGTTTATTTTTGGGTAATTTACAGTGCCACCCCCTAGAGAATGCCATTATTATAAGAACACCCCTTATGTTTCACCAAATTAGACTCAGACCCCCTACCGTCAGTCACCGTTAAGGAATATACCTTATATGTTGATGTCAACTACTATATTTATTTTAAATACCAAAATGCCCTTATTAAATATAAAATACCTAAAATACCCATGTAATTAGTTACTATACCTGAGTTACCTTTCTCCCAAATTGATGCTATCACCGGTGATCGTTTAGAAGACCGGAGATCATGGCAGCGTAGCAGTGACATCGACGACAGATGGCGACATCGGCGACAGATGGCGACATCGGCGACAGATGGCGACATCGGCAACAGATGGCAACATTGGCAACCAGCAGGAAATCGCTATGGCTGTGTTGCGAATACCATGTCATCACGCTGTTTTGAATCTTCTGACCAGGGTTAAAGAGAAAAAGAGAGGTGGGATAGTGAAACAGCTTGCTGCTACGAGTCTTGTTTTCTCCAGCGGTGAGTTAGATTGATTATTACATTAACCCTTGACTACCAATCAGGCCAGTTCCTTGGAGGCGCCGTACAAGCGCAAACGATCTTACTGTTTTCTTTCCCAATAACAGTAACCCTAACTCTTTCTGCTCGGAACAAAAAATCTAACAGGAAAGGATCCGGAATGATTTGGAGGTAGAAAAAACGAATTCACAGAAGAGACATGTTTCTTCACATTTCCAAAGCTCTGGGGGCCCAAATATTTTTAGAAGAAAATAGAACTCATCGAATCTGAACTGCTTAATAAGGAGATAAAGATAGACTTCAACTATTCAGATTTAAATTTGTACTGCAGAACGTAACCGTAGATTTGCATTTTGATTGGTTAAAGGTTTAGAAGATTGGAATGTTCAGCTCTGCAAACACAGCCGGAAAATCCGAATTGCAAGCCTACCCTTTCGACGGTTCTGTGGAAGAACCTCTTCGTCTTCGCTATAGAGTTTCATAGCAGCATTTGTGATAGTGTTTGGATAAGAGCAGAGTGATGGAGACGTTAAAGCTTCTCTGTGTTTTCTCTTTCATTGCTTACCTTAAGATAAAAACCATGGAGGACAACGAAGGGTCCAACAGGCTAGGATGACTCTTAGCATTTATTTATTTCCCCCTCCATTTTCTCTCTCTCTCTCAAAAGTACAAACCAATTAAGGGCTAAAGCGTCATTTCATAGCATCACTTAACAGTAACTGTAAGGGGTCTGAGTCTAATTTGATGAAACATAAGAGGTGTTCTTATAATAATGACATTCTCTAGGGGTGGCGTTGTAAATTACCCTTTATTTTTTATTTTCCATTACCTTCTGCATCGCTTTTAAGGTTTCGTTTCTACAGCCTTGTTTTCCAATTTAACTATTACGCTCACCCTTAGGACGACAATAGAGCTTCTAGCATGTTTCTTTGGTATGGTGAGGGCGACCACAATAATCACATTAAACAGTTTCCCGAGGAGGAGAGAGAACCCTTAAACGAGGTGTCAACAGTTGAAGTAGTCAATAGTGCAGACCGAACAGGAACTGTAGAGGGCAGCATAACAGAGCAACGATGATCCTCAAATAAAACTAAGTTATATCCGTGGAGAAGAGTTGGAAAAGTCTAGCGACCCAGGATCTGTACCCTGATCTGATTATATTCAGGACTAAAACCTATCAGAAAGTCATACACCCGTTCCATTTCATGCTCCTTCTGAAGGGTACCAGCATTAGTAGAACAGGTCATAGGGACTGGGTGATAGAAGTCCAACTATTGCCATAGGTTGCATAAGGTGGAATAATAAGCTAAGAGAGACAATCCTTTCTGAGTGGTGGAACCAACGGTACGGTGAATCTCATAGATTTGAGCATAGTTCCCCCCTGAGAATAGGTTTGCTTCACTGCATGCCAGAGATCCTTAGAAGAGTTAAAGAGGCTAAAGCTCAGGCTGATAACAAGCTCCATATAATTGTTCAGAAAGGATATAACAATGGCATCATTGGCTAACCAAGTGTTAGCGACGACATAACAGTCGGTTGAGGAGTCTCTCTAGTGAGAAAACCAGAGAAGGTGCATAGGGAAGCTATCTAAGAGGAGATATCGAAATAGATGGCATTCCAAATCTTAACGAAAGAACGAGAGTTGAAGTCCATCTACAAAGATTCCTCTCCATCCAAATATGGTTGATGGTGGCGTAGAAGGCAAGCTTTCCGATAGTGTCACAAACAGATGAACCAGCATAAGTCTTATCAACCCAGATCCATTCTCTACTCCGAGGGAGCACTCTTCTTCTCGAAGGCCAGCAATGACTAAGAACCTTCTTCCAGACCGCAGAGGAGAAAGGGCAGGAAAAGGAAAGATGGTCCACATCTTCGGTGCCATTCCAACAGAGGCAGCAAGAGGAAGGACCTAGAAGTTGTGTGATATCAGGAAAGACTGTGAGGCGAGGTTATTGGCCATTGCACACCAAGCAGTGAAGCTATGGCAGGGGATGTGGCCTTTAAACCAAATGATCTTGCACTAGGGGACAAGGGGGCGTTTGGAGCTGATGAAATCCCAAGCAAAGTCAGAGCTAATGGAGCCAGTAGAAGAAGGCATCCAAGAAATAGAATCATGTCTGCAACGGTGGCTCGGAGGAAGAGGATGAAGAGAGGACCAGATGTCCGCGAGGGGGGATAATTTGGAAGGCCCAGTTACTATCTCGGATAATGATGTCAACCATAGCAGACCGGTTAAAAGCAAAGAAGTATATAGTTATGGAGTTAACTCTACAGAAAGGAGGACTCTCAGAGGATGCCAAGGGTCAAGCCAGAGAGGTTGAGGAACCATTCCCTATATAGTAGCGGATGCCCTCAAGGGCTTTAGGTCTGTTGCTAACAATATTGCGTCAGACCCAAGAAGCATCAAGGAAATAAGTGACAGTACAGAGAGTTTTTAAGAGAGGAGTAAACGAATGAAACCCAAATGCTTTTTTGCTTTAAAGCAATCCTCAGGATGAGTTTCAGGATGCCCATAGTGTTAACTTCTCTAATTCTCCTAAGACCAAGGCTCCATTCAGATTTGGAAAGGCACACCGTTCCCCATTTGATTGGGTGGAGGAATTTGGAGAAATCACCCCCTTTCCAGAGGAAGTAGCAAAGAAGGGACTCAATAGCCTTGATGGTGGAGCTGGGGAGGGAGAAAATGCCAGACTGGCAAAGGTACATGGATTAAAGGACTGATCTGGCAAGTTCAAGACAACCTGCATAGGAGAGGAGTTTCTCTTTCCAGAGTAGCAGCCTCTTTTTAATGAGATCCAACATTGGGGTGCAATGGTGGACCGAAAGTCTGGCAATGCTAAAAGGCAATCCAAGGTACTTCAGAGGGAGGTGACCGAGAGAGAAGCCAATCATCACCAGGAGATGGAATTTAGAAGAGTCGGAGATTCTAGAGAGGAAGAGGTGGGATTTAAGGAGATTGATATGAAGACTAGAGAGTTTTTCGAAGAGATGGAGAAAGGACATAATAATGTGGGAGATGGATACAAGATCAGCTTTGGAGAAGATCATGAGACCATCAGCAAAGGAGAGATGGGTGAGCATAAGAGTGCATTTGGGAATGGAGGAGATGAGGTGCTGGTTGGTGGAAGATTTGATAGATCTAAAAAAAACCTCAAGAGAAAAGCAAAAAAGAAAGGGGGAGAGGGAGGCAGCCCTGTAATGCCCCAAATTTTGGAACCTTAGATTATATATCCTTTTAAGTTATTTTCTAAGCTTTGTTAAATATTTAAAGTTCGGCTTTATATTAATGACTTAATAAGTTAAGCCAGTGGTTAATACCTTGATTAATTAGAGATCCTAGGTTCAAAGAGAGTTTTATTTTATTGGATTCTTTTTCTTTTACCTTATTTTTTAAAAGAGATTCTTTCCTTTTATTTTTTTTAATTTTTTTTTTAAAACATTCTTTGTGGACCCCACCCCTTTTAAACAAACCGTGAAGTTAGAAGAGAGAAAGAGGGGAGAAATAGAAGAAAACAGTTGGGGAAGAGAGAGGAGAGAGGGGAAATAGAAGAGAACCGTGGGGGAAAAGAAAGAAGACCGTGAGAAAGAAAGAAAGAAAGAAAGGGAAAGAAAGAATAACCGTAAGAAAGAAAGAGAGAAGGAAAGAAGACCGTGAGAAAGAAAGAAAGAAAGAGAAAGAAAGAAAGAAAGAGAAAGGAAGGGGGATTTTGGTGCCTACACTTCTGTTTTTCTGCTTTCTTCAGGTACTGACGTCCTCTGATTCAACTGGTTTTTCTTTTGGGACCCAATAGGGGTCTTATTTATCCTTAGTTTAAGTTTTGGTTCTGCTGTTTTTCTTTTCTGGGACCCTAATTAGTTGTACGGTTAGGGTTTTTGGGACCCATTAGGGTTTTTCTTGGGACTCAATATGGGACCCAATATGGGACCAAACCATGATCCAATATGGGACCCAAACCATGACCCAAATTTAATCTTTTTTATAAAAATCTGGGATTCAATTCATAGGGATCAAATATATTATTCTTTTTTGGGACCCAAATTAAATTAATCGGTTATTTTTTTATTTTTTTTAAGACCCAATATGGGACCCATGTGATCAAATCCAATATTATTTTCTTGGGAACCAAATATTGGGACCTTGTGCTGGTCAGATATGGCAAAGATTTTTTTTTTGATTCTTTGGGCTGCTTAAGAGGGGTAGTCGATTCTAATTTGCGGCCTATCGAAGGTCCCTAACATTAATTCTTGGTTGGATCTATAGAAGTGTCTATTCTTGTCCAAATCTTGATCTTTGATTTTCTTCAAATCTAGCTATACAAAGACCCATGTTTTGTTACCATTGGTTCCCCTACCATAGAGAGAGAAACGATCCACTCGGGGATAAATCTGATTCTCGATTTGCATGTTACTTATAAACCCATGAAATTGAGGAAAATTGGGAGACCTGAACTTGTATTTCCTTAATTGCTTAAAATCCAACCGTTAACTTTTGGGCATACTTAGGGGGTTAGTAGAGCCATCCTAGGGGAGGTTTCAATCCGAATTCAGGGACCATCTGTCCAACGGATTGAGAGTAATTTCAGATTTACTGAAATCTGAAAGTTACACTTTGAGATTGTAGTTTTTCTAATTACTTCTTGATCACTCAGCTAATCATTCTCATCTTTGGAAGGGTGATAATATGTGTTGAGGGGAATTGTTTCCTAGAGTTGGACTTATATCTGGGAGGGTTGACTTTTTAGGTTGACTTTTGAGGAGAAAGTGAGGTATTTGAATTAGTTTTGAACTGGGAGATGTAATTAATTGCAGGTTGTGTTTGGCTTGAGCATTCAGATCTCGAAGGGTGGAAGTAGGAGACTTACAGGCTGAGGTAAGTGGATTATAGTGGGGTTACACCACAAGTGTGTGGTTTGATTATATGTTGAGATGTTTTATATGCTTATATTTTATATTTATTCTGAATTGTGTTTATATGTGACATGAGTTCATGGGAGTGATCGATAATTGATGAAGGTGATTATTAGTGTGATGTGTATTGATGTGACTCTTATGTGAAGATTTTACCTACGTGTATTTGTAAAGAAAGTGATTTTATGAACAATGATTTTGTGAAAGTGTGAAAAGAGAATGTGTGAGGGAAAATAGACTACTCCGTAGCAGACCAGAGAGGGGTTTCCCGTTGAGCCGCGGGACTTATACTCACTGTGCACAGTGGTGTATTTTTAGTCACAGAGTGGTGACGACAGTGTGGTTGTGTGATATGTGATTGTAGGGGCCGTGTTTCCCTCTCATATTATGGGCAGTGGTAGCTTATTTCCCTCAGTGCTGGCTAAAGTGTGATAAAAATGAATATATTTTTTTTATAATCGCATTTTAATTAAAAGTGTGGTTTTGAGAAAGTAAAACTTTTTCTTTTAACCATTGTCTTTGTCTAATGGTTCTCCCTGTGATGTGCTTTACTATTTCCCTTACTGAGCTATTGAACTTAACCCATTATTTGAACATCACAGATGATTGAGAGGAAGGTATGCGTGGAGCAGGAGTTCGTGGGCGACCTAAAGCTATTATCAGTTTATTTTATTTTGTTAGATGATTGTAGTAGGATGTGGATTTATGTACTCTGACAGAGTGTTTTTACTTAAATTTGAGAAATGCACCTTAAATTGCCACCATTAGGTAAGGTTTGGGATATTTTATCTATGAGTAGTTTTATTTTGTTGACATTTGAATATTATGAGTTCTCATATACCTGTTTGTTTCGAATGTTTTGGATCGTTTGATCATTGCCCGCAAGGGCTGTATCCTTACCTGTATATGGGTTTGCGTCATGACAAGCCATGTCTGATGCCCACGGAAGAGTTGAAAAAACCCGTCAAGCTACCATTGACCAAACAAAGAAGCGAGGGGTGGAGATACAAGAGTGGATCCAGTGAACATAGAGAGGGGTAGGACATCTGAAGGAGGACTTTAGTGATGAACTCCCATTTGATGGACTCAAAAGCTTTGTTGATGTCAATTTTGAGCAGCGCAGCGGAGGAGTGGGATTTCCTATCAAAGCCCCTAACGATTTCATGACACAAGATGATGTCATCGATGCTCCCACTAACAATGAAGGCAGATTGGTTTGCACTGACCAAGGAATCAACAACCGTTTGGATACGATTGGAAAGAATTTTGAGCAATGAATTTATAAATGAGTTTGCAAAGAGAAATAGGTCTAAAGTCAGACATGGAAGAGGCTCCCTCATATTTGGGGATGAGGCAAAGGAATGTCTGATTAATTCTTTTGATCTGAGAGGAGTTGAGGAAGAAACTACAGATAGCAGAGATGAGACCAAACGAATGATGTCCCAACAGGAAGAGAAGAATCCCAATGCTAAAGCCATCTGGGCCAGGGGGCTTTGTTGGTTTTATAGGAGAGGATGGTTCCCAGGATGTCACCTTAGAATGAATAGTATGGAGATTTGCTAAGAGGTGGTCAAGGATGAATTTGTTGATGAGATTTGGGGGAATGGGATCAGGAGGCAGGGGCAAGGGGTGGAACAAATTAGAAAAGAAAGACAACTTCAGATTTTATTTCCTCAAGAGTGCTCAGAGTAGAACCATCACTTGAGATGAGAGGAACGGAATTGGCACTGGTTCTAGCTTTCATAGATCGATGGAAAAAATCCGAATTGGAATCATCAAGCTCAAGCCATTTGATTCTGGATTTCTGACAGAGAAAACTTTCATTTTGGGCAAGAAGGGAAGAGATCTCAGAGGAGACCAAGGATTCTTCATCAGAAAGAGAAGGATTGTGGAGGTCAACCTAAAGCTTGAGTTGGGTGGCCTCCAATCCAGACTTGCAAGACAGCACTCCGAAGGAGATATTAACGAAGGAGGAGGTGTTCCAAGATGTGAGGGCAGCTTTCAGATTATAAAGCTTTCTTGAAAATGCAATCAGAGGGGAGGAGGAAGTGTGGACTGGGGTATTCCAAGCTTCTTTGACAATGAGAAGAAAGTCTCGATTGAGAAACCACATGTCAAAAAATTTGAAGGGCTTGGGCCAAAAGGAGATGAAAGGGCTGACGTGGAGAATAATGGGGCTATAGTCAGAGATGTCCAGGAGATCAAAACAGGCATGAGAGGAGGGAAAAGTGCTTATTCCAAAATTCATGCATAAAGGTAAGGAACTTTGAATTCACTAACGCGAACGGGTGTAAGCCTCTATTCATAGTGAAATATAAGCAGACGGCATTGTTCAGATATATAAAAGGCTAGACTAGTAGCAAAAGGGTATGGTCAAGTATATAGAGTTGATTATCAAGAAAACTTTGCCCCTGTAGCTTGTAGCTAAGTTGAACTTATTTTGGTTCTACAATCCTTGGCTGCAAATCATGAACGGCCTCTATACCTTCTAGGTCTTATGATCTGATGACTATTTGGGATGAGTTGCTGAATATTCAGAAGTTGCATCATTCCAATCCGGATTTGACTGTGCGGAAAGGAGACACCAAAGGTGTCTTCACTACACTATATGGGGGCAATAGTGTTTCGTACAAGGGTAAGACTGTACTTTTACAGTTTTAAGAAAGTTAATAGAATATAGGGGAGAGGGAGACGAAGACTTCTTCCTCCTTCTTCTTCCTTCTTCTTTTCGTCCATTTCCCTCTCTGTTTCTCTTCTTCCCTACCTGAAATCTCAGTTTGAACTAAGATACCATACCTCAAGGCCACAGGTGAAATGTCAGTATCCATATAGACAGAGAGCCTTACATCATTTCCTTGTACATTCCAAATAAGAGCTAATTGCTAATTACTTCCACAACAAACTGGAATCCATAGATGACACAGGGCTTCTTAGTGTGTCAGTACTCATTACAGCCCATGCCAAAGACAATCGTTTTTTAGCAGAGACTTGATGATTCTAAATGTCATATTACCCTTTATCCGAAAGATTGCTCTCCATATCATTATGCTAATGATGGCTGGAATTCTATAGAAAGAGAATAAGTGAGAGAAAGAGTGATGTGGCTGTAAGTTCTATAATGGCTGTGTAACATACTACAGTAATTTGTCATATGAACCATCCAGTGAAATGAGAAAGAATAGTGAAGAAATCAAAATTTTCCACTGACCAATAAAATTTTTGGTAGATAAATCATTCCCTGTTACGATGACAGGAATTCTGTGTGTCACATCTGACTCTCTCCAGTCCTGCCCAATACTAACTCTTGTAGGATTATCTGCCAAATTCATCAGAGTCCCAACAACAATTTGGTTGTTGACGGTCATTTGAGTATTTCCTACATTAACATGAGTATTCCCAGATTTAATAAAAGAATCACTAAATAAAACAGGTAAAAACGATGCAAGTCCAGTAGTATACATGTGGAATTGACAAAAGCCATACCAGCACCTCAATTTTTGCCAAATGGCATGATAACTGAAAAATTATAAAGCATTGAATAGGAAGAGGGACCATGTATTTCCTCAAATTTCGGCCCTAATTCAATCATCAGGCCTGCTTTAAATTGGACATGTTCCCTTCTATTTTGACAAGTCCAGAATTGCTCAAAGTTTTGTCTTTTCCACCACTTTTCTTTATCTAAAATATGGAAGAGTTGAATTATGCTCAAACTTAGCAAACACGTAGGTAGGGGAGGGTAGGGTGGAACCCATATTTCACTAACTTTGGGCCCCATCTGACCTGCCATATGGAAGATGTTACCACTGGTACTACTACACTTGGATGCAGTGCAGCCAGGCCACACCTGCTCACCCAATAATGAAATTTGGCTATTATTGCCGAAGCTCACTAGATGAAGAGAAACCAGAGAAAAAGAGAGCACAAATTACACTTTGTTAAAAATTTGTGTCAGGATACAGAAGACAAAGGAATATTTCTTTCTATTCATAATTTAACTCATATTCTCCAAACCAAACCCAAGTAGCACTCACCAAATCTTCCTAGCCCAGCATCAATATCATTGATCATCAAACAACTGACTTTCCTCTGCATCAATCAAGAGAGAAATCAAACAAAACAGCATGAAAATCTTACAAAGACAGAAGACACCCTTTACTTTCTAGCTGTTAAAAAGTTTAATTTTATCATATCATATAAAAGAGGGATTGAACAGAAGATATAGATGATACTGGGATAAGAAAAATACCAAAGAAACAAAGAATTAAGGATTGTATTACTTTTTAGGGCTTCGAAAAGTACTCATGTGTGGTCCTCTTACTCAAGCCAGAAGGCCTATTCAGGGTTTTAAGTATCGGTAAGTATTGTATCGTATCAGTGTCGGTGGGTATCAATACTGTTTGTTTGAGATGAATACTTGCTCTGTCAAAGCCCTACTTTATTAATAATAAGTGACATACAGGTACAAGTACTATAATGCCCATATGGACAGATTTACCCTTAACTCATATTACAATACTCCCCCTCAAGTTGGCGCATATATGTCACACATGCCCAACTTGCACACTATAGGATGAAACAACTTACAACTTAAACCCTTTGTAAACACACCAGCAAGGTGATCTCCAGATTTGACAAAAGGTATGCAAACCAGCTCTTGGTCTAACTTTCTTTAATGAAACGAAAATCCTAGAATCCGGAGAGGCGGACTAGGCAGGGAAGGGAGGAGCATACGAAAAAATAAACCCCTCCAGTAAGAGCTAGAGCAAAAGGCCTAGACTAGAATAGTGGGTCGAAATAGAGGTCGCTTGCAATCTAGCAATAGGTTGCTTCTTGCTTGCAATCAATCCAAAGGTCGCTCGCCATTTGCAATCTGAAGGTGAGGTAGCGTACCGAAGGCAAGGCTTGCAAGTTTGATTGATAGGTTATAACCAGGAGTGGGCTCCACAGCTGAAGCATTCACACATTGCATTGGCAAGGAAATTAGCTTCAGTCGATTCTCCGCCATCTGAGATTTGCCGACAGATTCAGAAGCAAGCTATAGAATCAGTAGCGAATGAATGCTTGAGTGCTATGAAGTGATTCACGTCAGATGTTCTCGGTTCTTCGATCGGTTGACTAAAGAGCGATGGTTTAACTCATTTTAAAGGCCTCTCTCAACAGCCTCTTCTAGTTGCACTCCAGTTGATCAGGTTCTGGCTCAACGCTGTTCTGGCTCCTAATAAGGATCGTAAGCCATCCTTTTGATTTCCCGGACTCTTTCTTCCCTCTCGATTCCATCCATATCCCGAACCCGAACCTGAAATCTGAATGATCTGGAATTCCTTTCCAATTCCGTATATCAACTAATGGGGACAGACCGGGAGGGAAGAGATAAAGCACCCCACTTACTTTTTCTCTCCATCTCCAGAAAAAAATCTTTGTGTGCTCGGTCTTTCACTCCAAGACGTGTATCATCCTTTCCTTTAGAGTTCTTATTAATATTAGGCTCACCCGGCAAGGGACAAAGAGAGTATAGTCAGTCAAATGTAGTTCTAGTGCAAGCAACCTCGATTCCTTACTATAATTTATTTATTGTTTTGGATGTTCAATTGAGATTGAGTATGCCCGGCATTTAGATGCAACTTCACGTCCAACAGAAGAAGAGTTTGATTTGGGTGAAGAAATAGCGCATTGATTGATTGATTGTTCGCCGTATGCAGATAGGGTGTCTGTCTCTGCAACTTGGATTGGTGATTGACTCACTACTATTGATTCATCGCCCCCTTACTATCATTTCTCAAACTATCATCACTACCTTCGTTTCACTCTCCATCAATTGGAAGAAACACGCACAAAACGGAGAGAACCTAAACAAAAATGTAGAACAATAATGCCCCATGCTCTCCTCTCTCCCCCTTTTTTAGCCAACACCATCAACCACTGTTGTATTGGTCAAAGCAAAAAATCTGATGAATAGAAGGAAAGGAGATCAAAAAGATACGTGGACGACTTGACTATTGTATAGGTCGGATGTTTCCGTGAGCAGTAAGCAGTAGATCTCCCCTTATTTTGGGAACGCTGGTGGCCACGTGTGAATTCTTCCAAGGCAAGGGGCGGCCTGATTCGCTCAATAGATCCAATCGAGGTGGTTTTCGTTTACCAACATGCCTTGATTAGTGCTGCAGAGAACATCTGTTCAAGACTTCTCTGTAGTAAAGGCTATCACGATTGTGATCTTGAAACACTCGCAAAATGGTATCCATTTGGGAAATTGAGTTTCAAGCTTGAAAGAGCTGGGAAGGAGCGAGTATTCACCATTCCTAACACTTTGTTGCAAGCTCTATTGCTGCCAGCTCATTCTTTGTTTGTATCACCGAGACAACCGAAGGGCCGGCCATATGTACCTCGGGAGACCCGGCCCATTCAAATCAAAATAGAACAAGCACCTACAACTAAAGGGAATGGAATGTCAACCATAGGGTGAGATCATCTTAGAATACAAGGGTGAGTGGCTAATCAAGTCATAAAACTCAGTCATTTTGATCAACATGGCTGGGGGTTTATGTGTTTGAACTGACTACGACCAAAGTCATGGCTCCAAGAATGAGAGAGAAAGTAAGAGGAAAAAACACTTTCTCTCTTTGCGAGGTCCAAAAGTGGAGAACGCATAGCATTCTCTGGGCACATAGGATCAAACATAAAGCAGCGCTTTCTTGGCAAAGTTTTAGGAGGCAAGAGGTTGACGGGTTTGTTGGGGCTGCTGAGCATAACAAATCGAAGCCAAAGACGGATCAAGGTAGCTTGGCTGCCAAGACGATAGGCGAAGGGCCGAAGGAAGGAGCGTGCAAAGTCGATTGTGCACCTGTTGTGTGACCCGTTGGTCCTAAGCAATGTCTTTCGCGAAGTGACCCGACCAATGGAATGGATTTCTCACATCGAGCCCTTTTAGCTGTCCCGAAAAAGAGCTCAACAAATAAATGTACGTCTCTCGCCGTACAATGCGCGGGCACTTTCGCGGGGGCCAGACAGGAGTTCGACGAAGGGTAGAAAGCCCAATGTGGCTCGTACGAAGGGTAAATCGGCTAGTTGTTCCAAATCTCACTGTCCATTTCAAGATTGAATTGGTGGCTCAGCTGCACCCAACGTCGTCCGCGAATCCCTACTTTCTTCATCTATAGAAGGCGATTCACTGCTTCCTTTAGCGCCCAACTCCGCATGCTTAGTGCAATCGTGCTGAACAAGATTGCGAAAAATCCTGATGGCAGACTTACTATCACAACATCATAGGTAAGGGAATAAGAAGATTCAAATCTTTCAAGAGTCCTTGAAGCCACATCAACTCACAAGTCACAAATGCCATGAGACATGGCTCAAAATTCAGCTTCAGCACTAGATCGAGCGACAACTGCCTACTTCTTACTCTTCCAAGTAACCAAGTTGCCTCCCACAAAAGTAACATAACTTGTGGTGGATCACCGATCATCATGAGAGCTAAACCAATCAGAATCAATAAAGGCCTCAACTCGTAGAAGACCATGGGAGAATAAAAGGATCCCCTTTCCCGATGTAGACTTCAAGTAGCACAAAATCTGTAACACGGTTTCTAAATGTGTGGAATAAGGATCATGCATATACTGGCTTACTAGGCTAATGGTGAAGGCAATGTCTGGACGAGTGTGGGATAGGTAAATCAGCTCCCCAACCAATTGTTGATACTATCCCTTATTAATTGGATCACCACTCGCACTAGAGAGATGAGCATTTGCCTCAAAAGGAGTATCTGAGTGCATACAACCCAACATCCCTCTCAGATGGAAGGTCAAGTGTGTATGTCCATTGAGATAGGAAAATAACCTTGGTGGACTGAGCAACCAAAATGCCAAGAAAATAACACAACTTACCTAGGTCCTTAATCACAAACTCTTGACCAAATAAGTCTTCAGGCGAAAAATTTCCTCCGTGTCACTCCCAATGACAACAATGTCATTAACATACACAATTAGGATAGCAATCTTTGAACCAGATCGCTTTATGAACAAGGTGTGATCAGCATTGCTTTTATAACCAACAAACACCATAGCCTTGTGGAATCTCCCAAACCAAGCACGAGGAGATTGCCTCAACCCATATAGAGCTCTCATGAGCTTACAAACGTTTCCCTTGGTCTTCTGACATGAGAACCCAAGAGGAATTTCTCATCCTAGATTCGTTGCACAAGAAAGAATCACACAGATGGTATTCATTTTAGCAACGGGAGCAAACGTCTCTAAGTAGTCAAGATAGGTCTGAGTAAATCCTCTAGCAACCAGCCTGGCCTTGTATGGGTCTATGGTCCCATCCATATTCTGCTTCACAGTAAGGACCCATTTGTAACTCACTATAATTTTACGTAGTGGAAGCGGCACCAAGTCCCAAGTATCATTCTTCTTCGGAGCTTGCAAATATTCAACCATGGCCGCCCTCCACTGCGGCTCTGTGATAGCTTACTACCAATTCTAGGGAATGGAAACAGAAGACAAAGAAAACACAAAAGTACAATATAAAGGAGAAAAAGAGCTGTACAAAACCACCTGAGCAATAGGGTGTTCTGTACAAGATCTCGTACCCTTTCAAACAGCAATAGGAAAGTTGATAAAAGCGTCAGAACTAATAGGAAGATCAGAATGAGTATTACCAAACAAAGGGTTAGAACCTGGATTAGGAGATGGTGGATGACTGGGTGGAGTAGGTGTCCTTGTGGTGGAGTTTATTTGCTGCTCATGATTCCGAAGAACATATACTTTCATGGGTGGCTGAACTTGTGTCTCCCATTGAATTGAAGGAACTGAGAGGTAAAATCAAGAACAGGAACAAGGACATGAGAAGGAACAACTAGAGGCACATCTTCACCAAATAGAGAAGCGTAAAAGGTCACTTTATAGTTCAGGTTGGTGGTAAGACGACTGATAGAAAGAAGTCTAGCAAAGAAATCTAGAACATAGAGAATGGAAGCTAAAGATAAAGTAGGAGAACAGTTGATAGAGCCCTTTCTAGAAATAGAGAGGGAAGCATCAACAACACGAACCTTGTCCTTCCTTGAACAAGGAGAATGCTGAAAAAACATAGACTAAAAGATCCAGTCATGTGATCAATGGCACTGGAGCTAATTATTTAAGGACAAGAGACAACCGATGCACAATGACCACCAAAAGAGATACCTAAGTAAGAAAGATTGGAGTCAAAGGAAACCAGGGTGGATGTAGTGGCGGAAGAAGGTGCAGTGGAAGGCTCCAATCTAGTCATCAGGCGTCAAAGCATAGCAAGCTCTTCCCAAGAAAGAGATCAGTACTCGCAGGTGCAGGGTCAGGGTCAGATGTCTCAGTGTGATGGACAGCCTGAGAGGTCTTTCCACGACCCTTGCCATAGGATGAGTTGGTAGGGTGGCCATGCAGCTTCCAACAGAACTCCTTGGTATGAAATTCCTTAATTCACACTTGACAGGTTCCTTATCAGAAGAGGAATGATCAGTGGAACTCATAGTACCACTTTTAGGCTGAAACCTAGAGCCAGATATAGAGCTGAATGTTCCTGAGTAGAAGGCTGTAACATAGCATTGTGGAAATTGTCCTCCAACTGAATCAATAAATAGGACTACTACAAGCTGGGGAAAGGCTCTCAGCTAAGTACCTGAGCACAAATTTGATCAAACTCAAAATTCAGCCCAGCCAATAAAACATAAACCCAGAACTTATCTTCCCTTTTCTTAAAGCTAGTGGCATTCAAAATATAGGATTTCTGAAAAAAAAAAAAAAAATCATAAAAGTCAAGTTCCTACCACATACTATGCAACTCTGAGTGATTTTGAGATAGAGTTAGGTCCTTTTTCTTGGTTTCATGAAGCTTTTGTGCACTTCATATACATTTACATCATTCCCAACCTCGTATGTGGCCCGAGATGCCTTCCAAATCTTGGCTGCGGGATCCAGGAGAAGATAACCCCGAGAGATCTGGGGCTCCATAGAGTTGAAAAGAAATGCCATCACCAATGAGTTAGCAGAACTCCACTTCCTCTGAAACGCTGAGAAGCATCAACAGTAGTAGGCTTCACAGTTTTTCCAGTAAGATAACCCGCATAACCACGAGAATCAATAAATAGATAACAGGAACGAGATCACATCAGATAGTTGCTCACATCCAATCGAACAGAGTTAATAGGAAATGAAGGGAAGTCATTATGAGTCCCGTGACTCATCCCTTCATTCCAGTTTATGCAGTAGTGTCTTCCAACATAGTAACCACTCAGAAAAAATCACTCAGGTTGATGCAGGAAACTTAGAAGCTAGAACGTATCCTCTGTAGAAGAGACGATAGTCATGATTAGAATCATAAACCGAAGTAGGGATAGAGCCTTGAAGGAATTGTTGATTAGTGACGAAACCTGCACAAATTGATAAGGGGTTCAAAAACCCCGAGAAGTCGATAAGAACAAAAGGGGTCTCTCAGATTATCTTGTAGATCAGATCTAAGAGACCAAAGGGAGGAGAGAGGACCCTCGGTGGCCTATAGAGGGCTTGCCGAGAGTGATAGGGAGGCAAGAGATAAAGAGGCGGTGAGGAAAGCAAGGAGAGAGAGAGACGGTAGTTTGAAAATTTGAGAGCGAGAGTTTACAGCTAGGGTTTGGATCCCAGTGTGGATTTTTGCTCTGATACCATTTTTATTTGAGAGAAATGCTTGATCTATCAATGTGACCGCCCCACTTCAATTATAATAAGTGACATACCTGTACAAGTACTATAAGGCCCCCATGGTCAGATTTACCCTTATACCCATATTACAACAGATACAATACTTACTAATATGATACTTAATTTTCAAAAAAAAAAAAAGGTATCAACCAATATGGGTCAATATAGTCCGATATGATTTGATACAAGATAGACACACTTGATATGCCTCCTTTAATCTGCAAAAACAGTGAGTGAGACACAAAGCTAAAAGCAGTTGAAAGCCTTTTTTCTTCGATATGAGTTGGAGGAAATCATCTAATACAAAAAATGACCCTAATCTTCACCGTTTAAACAAATTTTGGGGATTCACAACGCTCAAGTTATAGATCAAAATAGATTTGGGGGGAAAAGTGATAAAGTAGCCGGTTTCTTCACCTTACCCTTACCCTCTTACATCCCTAGAAGGGTAAGACTTACCCAACCCAACTCTACCCAACCTATTGCCTCCACTAGTTGGACCCTTTCTAGATATTAAACAAATGTCCAAGTTCCAACCTGAGGACATTTTAGTTAGGTTACTTGCCTTAAGGGATTTGGCCCGAATTGTGGTTTCAACATTTTGAGGATTAATGGATGAAGGTTCCATTTGGCTGGCATGAGCCCCATTTTGAAGGTGTTGAACCCTTAAAACATAGAGAAATTCAGAAATTTAGCTTTGGATAGTTCTTCTAAACCAGAATTTGTCATTGTTCCTCATTTCGAGAAAGAGGAGTTCAACAAGGTCTCATGGACCACAACAATAATGTTCCAAATACCCACCTAAGTGAAGAAACTTCCTGCCGGTCCCACTTGTCCTTTGCAATGTTGACTTTTCACACTGAATACAGAAGCCATTTTGCTAGTGTCCAATCAATTGGTTCCTTCATTAAGAATGTTTAGGTTCTTCATTAAAGAAGGAGAATACCCCCACAAGCTTCTACATTTTTTTTATTTTCTAGTTTTTATCTATTTGCTAGTATCACAAAACAAATTCTTGACCATTTAGATTTCAATTCTTTGGAGTTTAGTCCTTGTAAAAGTTATACATTTCTATACATGGTACCCTATTAGTTCAAAATATCGGGTTTCAACCCTGGTGGTGGACTGAAATTTAAGTAAAAATGTGAGAAATTTCGAGGAAACCAGGGATATTTTCCTGGTTTGGTGGAAACTTTGGTTACGACCCCCAAAATGTGGTTTTTTTTTTCTTTTTTTTCTTTGGCCTGATTTTTTGTGTACGTCCTATTTAGACATTTCTAACACATTCACATAATCAGTTTAATGGGAAAAACACCTAAAGTCATATTTGTGGTGTTGACCCAAATTTGCTAATGTACATTGAGTCGTTGACTGTAACTATACTGCGTAAGTACATATATAAGTTACTAACTAAAAATGTGAGATACATGATTAAAAGTTTAAAACAAACAAAACATAACGGTGTTCAACATATATTAATTGAACATCAAACATCAACTATTAACCCTACTTTTTTCAAATATATGTTTTAGGTAAATGTATTTTAAAAAAACAGAAAAATAAAAATGCATAGACCGGGTCATTCTAACTAATGAAAAATTTATATAATTCTACAAATATTTCGAATTATATTCTATAAAAAAAATAATAATTTTTGAGGAAGATGGGATTTACCTTTTTGGACCAAGCTCCCTTCCTTAGGTAGATTTGTTATGAATATACAAGAACCAACCTTAGAATGAAGATTTGATGGCATAATCACAAAACCTTGAGTGTTTTCCCAAGTTTCCCACTTCACATATAAGAAATAGGGTGAGAGGGATGAAATTTCGAAATAAGGTGCTTGGTTTCCCATTTAAGAAGGTTTTTATAAAGGTTGGTTTAACCCAAAGGGTCGAACCCATTGGTCAAGTCGAAAATTCCCACATTTCGACCAAAATGTGAGAATTTTGGTCGACACTGGTTGAAACCAGTGATTTTTAAAAGTCACAGTGTATTTAGTATCGAAATCTTAGGATACCATCGAACAGTTGAAATTTTGCAGATATCGGTCGAAATGTTGAACCATGCCTATAACCCAAATTCTCTCACTCAATTCATTGATCACATAATCAAATAATAGGGAACCCAAACACCCCCCCCCTTTATTTTTTTGTTTGGATGAATAAATAATTCAATACCAAGCAAAGAAGAAGAATATACAAATGAGGGGGGGGAGAAGGCTTAAGCCAACTCAAAGCAAGCAACAGCAAACAAGAAAAGCTAAAGTTCAATACAACCAACAAACTAAACTAGAGATTTAAAACCAGCCCTAGAAGAGGGAAGGGAGGGGAAATGGGGGGAGGGGAGAGAGAGAGAGGCTTCAGCTAGGAAGGTGGGGGTCTGTGGTGGCTACAGAAGGATAAATGATTTCCACCCTCAGGTTCAAGGAGATGATGTGAACATTTCTAAGGGAGTTGGCAACAGGACGGCCATGAAGGGAATGGACTTTGGAGGTAACGTCAAAGTAGATAGCTTTCCAAATCTCCTCCTGGGATCAAGATTTGGGGGTCCATCTACAGATGTTACGCTCCATCTAGAGGTGATTAATGGTTGCAGAGAAAGCCAATTTACCAACAATATCACAGATAGAAGAGCCTGAGAAGGTCATATCAATCCAATTCCACTCCCTAGAGAAGCGAAGGATAGGTCTCCTGCCTGGCCAGCACTTGGAGAGGACAAGCTTCCAGACAGAGGAAGAGAGAGCGCAGGAGAAGAAGCGATGAGGAATATCCTCCACACTCTGAGGACAGAGACAGCAGGAGGCGTTGGAAGGGATGTGCCAGTGAATAAGGAAGGACTGGGTGACGAGCCAGTTAGAAAGGCAACGCCAGAGGGTGAAACTTTGGCGGGGAATATGGCCTTTAAACCAAACCAACTTATGCAAGGCACATAAGGGGAGGGGTTACTCGAGACCAAGCCGAGGCAGAGGAAAAGATCCTAGAGGAGGAGGGGAGCCAAGTGCACTTGTTCTCTCTTCCTCTATGGCCAGGGGGAGAGGAGGGAGGGAGGCCCAAAGATCAAGAAGAGGAGGCTGAGAAGAGGGTGGGGGACCAACCAGAAGGGGAAAGGATAGAGGAGATCCGGGCGTTGGTAGGAAGACCAGAGGAATAGATGGTTATGGGAGTTATCAACTGAGTAAGTATGCCAGCAGGGTGCCAAGGGTCTTTCCAAAGAGAAGTGGACAGGCCATTGCCTATGGAGAAGGTGATGGCAGAAAGGGCTATGGGACTATGATCGAGGATCTTACGCCAAATCCAGGAGGCATCAGGACTGAGAGAGGTAGTCCAGAGCGAGTTGAGTTTAAAGAACCTAGCGTAGATCCAATCAACCTAATTGCTTTTGTGCTTGGACACAATTTTCCATATGCGCTTGAGGACCCCGACAGAGTTGGCGTCCCTGATTCTTCTGATTCCAAGCCCCCCTTCAAACTTGGGAAGGCAGACATTCTTCTAACTGAGAGGGCAAAGGAATTTAGGGGAGTCAGAACCTTACTAGAGGAAGGAGCACATAAGACTTTCAAAAGACTTGATCATAGAGTTAAGAAGGATAAAGGTGCCAGACCAATAGAGGTACATGGACTAGAGCACCGATCTAATGAGGGTGAGCCGACCAACGAAGGAGAGGAGCTTGCCTTTCCAAAATTGAAGTCTCTTCCTCGGCTGATCAAGCAAGGGGGTACAATAGTGGGAAGAAAGCCTGGAGGAGATGAGGGGGAGGCCCAGGTATTTCACCGGGAGATAGCCAAGGGGGATACCAAAGATTCCAGGGAGAATATTTTGGACATCGAGTGGGACGCCAGAGAGAAACATGTTAGATTTAAGGAGGTTGATGCTGAGACCCCAAAAGAGATTCGAAGGAATGGAGGAAATCCATGACAGTGGAAATGGAGAGGTCATCTGCGTTGGAGAAGATCATGATGTCATCGGCAAATACCAGGTGAGAGAGGAGAAGGGATTTACATTTGGGGATGGGAGAAATGAGATGGAGGTCAGTTGCAGACTAAATGGATCGGGAAAGGACCTCAAAGGATAAGGAGAAGAGGGGGGGAGAGGAGACATCCCTGCCGGATACCATGACCAGAGGGAAAGTACACAGTCGGACTACCATTCACAAGGACAGAGAAATGAAGGGTGGAAATGCAAGTGCGAATCCAAAAGACAAAGGAGGGAGGGAATGACATGTGAGTCAACACATTGGAAATGTAATCCCAACTGATCATGTCAAAAGCTTTATGAATGTCGATCTTGAGAAGGGTAGCAGGGGAGTGAGACTTGCAGTCGAAACCATGAACAATTTCATAACAGAGGATAATGTTGTCAGAGATACTCCTTCCCGCAATGAAAGCAGATTGGTTTGGACTGACAAAGGAGTCAATGACTTTTTTAATTCTATTGGCTAGGATTTTGACAATGAACTTGTAGAGGAGGTTACACAGGGAAATGGGTCTGAAGTCACGCATAATCTCTGCACCTTCCTTTTTAAGGATCAGGCAAAGGAAAGTATGATTGGTCCCACCAATTTGATTAGGAATTAGAAAGAAACTGCGCACCGTATGGATGAGGCCGTTTTGGATGATGTTCCAGCAAGCGGAGAAGAAACCCATCTTGAAGCCATCAAGACCATGGGCTTTATTGGCCTTATGGGAAAGAATGGCCGTAAGGATTTCCCCATCATTGGGGATAGATTAGAGGAGCGGGAAGAGATCAGGGGGGACAATTTTGTTAATGAGATTAAAGGGGATGGGGGTGGGAAGGGAAGGAGTGAAAAGTCTCTGGAAGTGAGAAGCCGCTTCAGCCTTGATGAGATCAGAGGAGTGGCGCTCAACCCCCGAGGAGGATATAAGCATTGTGATTGCATTGACGTTGTTCCTGGATTTAAGGGAACAATGGAAGTAAGCGGAGTTGGAATCTCCCAGCTCAAGCCATTTGATGTGGGATTTTTTGCGGAGGAAAGATTCCTCTTGGCCTAGAGCAAGAGATAACTTAGAGGTGGCAACTTTTTCCTCCTCAGCCAGGGCAGCATTAAGGAGATCTTGCTGAAGTCTATCTTGGATGGAGAGAAGAGTGTCACGATAGGAGACAACTCGAGAGGAAATGTTCCCGAAGGTTGAGGAATTCCAGAGCTTAAGGGAAGTTCTCACATTCTTGAGCTTTTTGGCAAAAGCCAATAGGGGGGAAAGAGAGCGGGGGGTGGGCATGTTCCAAGCCTTCTGGAAAAGAGGGAAGAAGTCTTAATGGGAGACCCACATATCAAAGAACTTGAAGGTTTAGGACCAAAGGATCGAAAGGGAAGAACATGAATAGAGATGGGGCTGTGATCAAAGATCAAAGGTAGCATGGGAGGATGGAAAAGAATGAAGCTAGGCTTCATTAACAAGGGCTCGGTCCAGCTTGTACACCACCCTAGAATTTCCTGATCTCCGGTTATGCTATGTAAATTTGGCACCAGACTAATGGAGATTGGTGAGATTTAAATCTTTAACGCAATCGTTGAAAAAGTCAACCGACAAGGAATCAATGAGGTTTCCTCCATGTTTTTCATGGCTATAATGAGTGACATTGAAGTCTCCCACAACACCCCAGGGACTAGATCCAGTGGTGGGGGCCAAGGAAAGCAGATCAACCCAGAGAGGAAGACGAAGAGGGGTGCGGTTGAAGGCATAGATGATTGAGAGAAAGCAAATGAAGGGGCCAGAGTGATGAGAGATGGATAAGTGCATGGCTTGGGCATTGGAGAGAATGAAGATGGTCAGAAAGGCAGGACCCAAAGGATCCAAATCCTCCCATTAGGGCTGTGGAGATAGTTAGAAACAAAGGACCAAGAGAGAGCAATCAAGGAAGCAATACAGGATGAATTGGATTCCAAAACACGAGTTTCTAGAAGGAAACAAAGGTTTGATTTGGAGGAGCGAATGAGATATAATTTCCGCTTGTTTGGCTAAGGAATTAAAACCTCAGATGTTCCATACGATCCAAGGAATCATGAGGAACCAAGGGTGGGGGGCATCAAACGTTTGGTGGAGCTACAGAGGCCTTGGGAATGGGGGGCCCGGGGGGAGGCCTACGGCTATATCCAATGATAGGGGAGGCAGATGGGGGGAGAGGATTTGGTTTTGGTGGAAGCTTTTTTGGATGCTTTCTTTTGGTTGGATTTGTTGGATGGAGGGGTGGTAGAGCTGGTGGGGTTTAGCAAAGGAGGAGGCATAGATTGAGTAGTGGCTGCCAAATGATTGTCCGAGGACCGGTTTTGAAGAGGGTTGCACACGTCCATAGATCCAACAGAGCTATCAGAGGCAGTAGAGCCCAGGGGACATGGTTGCAGAGGTTGCCATGGAGAGTCTAGAACAGTATGAAGGGGGCCTGCAATAGTGCTCTAAGCAAAGCAGCAGAGACTAATAGGCCCAGATTGAAGGGGCAAACAGAGGTCTTCAGAGGCCGTCGGGTGCAATGTCATGGCAGGGCAGGGGCGGGAGAACCCTAGGGAGCAGGGCATGGCCACCGGAATAAAGTTGTAGGCTTAAGAAATCGTCGCCGAAACCAGGGTCGAGACAGTGGTGAAGCTGGAGTGGGCTTTAGGGCAGCAGTTCGTTTAGAGATCAGCATTCAAGGGCATCCAAGAAAAGTTGGATATGTGGCCTTCCAAGGCCAAAGGCGAGCGGCATCCAATGGTTTATGGAAAGTTGCAGGCGGAGGAGAGGCCTTCCAAGGCCGGCGGGATGAAGTTCGGGGTAGGAAGGAGAGCAACCAAACTTTTCGGTGAAGTCATGGCAGGAACCGAGGAAGACGGCAAGCTGGAGAGCCCGGAGGGACTGACGGAATCATTGTTGATCGTCGACGTCAGCCGAGGCGGGAGGCAAGAGAGATTCAGACAAGGGAGAACGAAGTCGGGTAAAGAGGATGGATTAGCCAAGTTGGGCGAGACCTGCAATGGGTCAAGGATAAGGGAGCAGCTGGTTAGGTCGGCCAGAGAGATAGGTTGGTGGGTAGGATGGGTTGGCGGGTCGGATGAGGAGATGGGTGGGATGTTTTGGTTGAGAGGGTGGGTCAGGTTGTATAGGTTACCAGGGTATAATAGATGATCCGACGGGTACTTGGAGAATTGGTTAAGAAGGTGAACTGGTAAAAATTGGTTCAAAGGGATGAAAGGGGGTTCAGGGATGGACCGATTAGATTTGGTGGGAAGGGATGGATTCTCAGGTGAGGGGCATACTGGTTCAAGGTTGGACCGAGAAGTTATAGAATTATAAAAAGGTAGACCAGGAGAAGGGTTAGAGATGAGTGACAGCGAGGTTAGAGTATCGGCAGCTGAAGTAGGGAGAGGGAGAAGAGGAGGGAGAACATGCCTTTAAGTGGAAGCCAAGGGATCAGGAGGATGGTGAGAGGTTCCATCAAACACTGACAAGTCCCAGACAGAGAATGGGCTAGGACCGATGGGCAAAGACGACGATGTTGGACCAGCGGATAAAGGGAGAAGGGGCACCGATGGGAGGGGGCCAGAACCGGAGACGGTGGTCAGTGGAAGGACTTCTGAGGTCGTTTCCGTTTGATTTTCTTTGAAATCTTCACCGAGAAGGAGGCCAGCTGAGGTGGGCCAGAGCAAGTATCGATATTCTCAGCATGGGATTGATCATCAGCAAGAGTGCATCCAGTAGAGGGTTCTTGAACAGAGGCAGTAGCAGCGGCATCCCGAGAGGCAATGCTGCAGGTCTCTGTTTTGTGACCGAAGCATTTGCACATTGAGCAAGAAGGGGGGCGCCAGTCATAATGAACTTCATGTGAGAAGGCATAGTCATCTCCTTCAAAAATCGTTATTTAAGATGGTAGCATGCAATCAGCTTCAACCTCTATGCCGATTCTTGCAAACGACAGCCTATCCATGGTCTTGGTGCGTTTGTCGGAGTATAACGGTTTTCCGATTAGTGCTCCGACCAAACTTAGGCCTTTTGCACACCAATAATGTAGTGGTAGATTGGGGAAAGACACCCAAAGAGGTATGGAGGTGGGTTCCGTCTTGGAGAACGACGTGCAAGCATCCCACTGCCTGAGAAAGATCGGCTTCTTTCCGACATGCCATGGACCACCATCAACAGCAAAGGCTTTATCAGATTCGGAGTCGAACTTGAATATGAAAGTCCCATTATCGAGCATAAAGGTGGACATACCAAAGACAGGTTTCCATTGCTTTTCCAGAGAAGCTTTAACAGTGTTGAACGGAGGTCTGCTACCAAGAAACGAGCCGACCACACAGCATTTCCATATCTGTATTTCAGAATCAAGAAGTCCCGGTGTAAAGGCCGACAGGGGAAGAATTGTGAGATGCAGGAGGATGGAAAAAAAGGGAGTGTCCAGCGGAGGAAGGCGGGGAGGAGGAGGGGGAGGAGGTGCTACCGAGGTCCAGGTTCGAGTCGAGGGAGAAAGGGGAGGCTGGAGGAGGGTATGGGAGGAGGGTTGGCCATCGGTTGAAGGAGGGAGGTTAACGGTGAGGGTAGAGGGGATTCCGGCAACGGAGGCCACCGGAGGGGAGGGAGACATTGCAGGTCACGTCATGGGGGGGGGGGGAGGAGGAAAGTCAGAGAGAGAGGAACCCAAACCCCCTATTAATAGCCCCTACCTTTGTATTTCCTTGATAATCCTAATTCTGTACCTATCCAATGAATTGACTAACCCATTTTAATGTAAGGCTAGTTCACCCTAGGTAAACAAACCCCATTATCAACAACTCATAACCAAAACACCCAAATCTGATTACAGAATAGAGATAAAATCAACTCCTGAAAATTTGCAGAATAGGGGAGGATATGAACTCAGAGATTAGGGTAATTAGAGGACTTACACCTGAGCAAAATAGGTCCAGAAATAGGATAGAATAACCCACTAAAGTCCTCCAGCAGAGCAGCAAGTTACAGCAACAAGCTGGAACAGATCTGGCTGAAACAGGTTTCGGCCAGACTTATGGAAAAACCCTGTAGCTCCCTTATGACTGGCCCTTGGGGGCTGAAACTCTGATCAAAAGGCCACCTTGGGGTGGTCTTCAAACCCCTAAAAGGGTGCTAGAAGTTGCTGGACAGAAAAGGAGAAAAGGGCCTTGTTGATTTGTTCCAAAACCCTGACACTATGAATCGATTTTGGCAACTTGGTGGCTGGTCCGTAATCTGATGTTCTACTATGCTTTGGGTCTTCAAGTAATCTTGAAACTACTCTTAGATCACTCTCTCACAGCAGCAATCAATGAAGAAAAGAAAAGAAAAGAAGAAAAGGATGAAAGAAGGATAGGTGTGGGTGGGATAACGGCTATCTCAGCGTAGGCATCTAACCAACAGCTATCTGAGCTGTCTGTTCATCCTTTCTCAAGAGATGGAAGCAAGCATAGGCTGCAAAAATTTTCATTAATCAATTGTCCAAAAATGTTCCAGCAGCACCTCTTAAATAGAGAGCTAAAAATTACAAATTAGAAACTAAACTAAAAAGGAAATTAACACATAATAATAACTAATCTCTAACTTACAACTTAAGAATCATAAAAGCAATTAATAGGGACTTTCTAGAAGGAAAGATAACTTGTGTAAAGTATCTCTGACCAGTCAAAACAAAGAGACCAAATTATAGCTGTACTAGGAGATCGCAGGCCACAAAAAAGGAGTTTTGGACAGCTGTAAAAAGGATGGTTCGATGGCAACTGTGAGGTGCTTCTAGAAGTCCAAAACTGAAGCAAATATGCACTAACAAAGGTGGTATCCTATGCTGGTCGATAGGCTGCTGATGTGGCCATCATAGGTCCAAAACTAGGGGGGACCAGCTAGGCTCGAATCAGCACAAAGCTGGCTGGTCCCTTTATTTCTCCTGGAATAATGAAGACCATGATGGGGATCTACATCATTTTCTCAACCTAAACTAATTGAAGTTACCTAGGACTCTACTAAAATTCTCTAACTCTGAATTCTGCTCTGTTGATTATAAACCCTTAGGCTCAGTAAAAGCAACATCAACAATATTTGCTTCTGCTAGTTTAACTTTGATTCTCATCATTTTTCCTTTCTCAAGTAAAATTTTAACAAAGAGAGTGTTTTATTTAAGAATCCTACCTTGTCCATGTCAGAAGCCAAAACAAACAGTTCTGTTTTCTATGTAAGCCTATATGATTTTCACAGCAACTGCAACATTCTCCATCCTTGAAAATTGGCAAAAGTATTTTGTCCTTGTGCCTTTGGCCCTTTGTTTCAATATGAAATTTTTGGTCCTTTTCATGTGCTTACCTCAATTTTAATCAATTTTGGCAGACCTTAATAAATAGAAGCACAAAACTGCTACTCTGAAATAAATATTTTCCAAAGAATTATACATATTGATGATTTCTTTCATTATTTTCTGCCAAATAGTTAAAGCAGCCCACACACAATATTGAGGTGCTGATATTCTGCTTAATCATCATTTTCTTTCTGAATTCCACACTTCTCAGATATACATTGAGGTCATCTTAGATTATTTGGATGGTTTCAAGAAGACGAAAAGAGAGTAGAAAAAAGAAGAAACTTGTAATATCACACAGAAAGCTCCCTATTATCGATTATAATTTGTATGACTCCTTAAGCATACAAAAATATTTACTTGGTTAGACCAACAGAAAGCAAAATATGAACTAGGTAATAGGAGTTAATGAATTAATTAAAGAACAAATAAATGTAAATACAACAACCAATTTCTGAAAATTGCAATAATCTAGACATACATATATCAATAATCAAAGAAGGAAGGCTTCTAACTTGGTTATTGACTACTTGAGAAGCTGTCCTATACCGTTCACGTATGAGTTTTCCTGGTTCACCTGCAAAAAGGCATGCAAACATCTAATAGTAAATAAATATTCCCCATGAAGTGTACAAAATAGACAGTATGAAGAACTAAATAATGGAAAAAGGACCAACATAATATGTTTACCATTACAATGGATAGCAAGCAGAATGTCAAGGTTTGAGATTCTGATTTCGAAATCCTGGTCAAAACCAAAATGTACCTTGAAATGACCAAATTTCAGTCAAAATACGGTCCATTTCGGTCAAAAAAAAAAAGAAGAAATGGCTATTTCGGTGGTCAAACATTTGAGTTTTTCTCTGAAACTTCAGGAACAACTTGTTAAATCAAGATTATAAATATCCAAACCATTAGATAGGGGAAAAAACACCAAAAATGATAGTTTTCCTTCGGACCCAAGGTTGCTAGTGTTCGTCGTAACCTACTATATCCTTTCCCTTAGATAACCTATTTTACATATAATTTCGTACTATAGCACAAAACATTCAATAAAAGCAATTGACATATGTTAAAAGATGAAGAATCTCCACCTCTGCCCAATCCATCCACCTCTCTATCTCCAACCCTGTAGGATCTATCTGTTTTTTTCTTTTCGGACCATCTACGGCCTTAACCGAGCTTCCCCTCTAGGATAACCTTCACGTCCTTTCCTCCCAAGTGTCTTCCCTCCCTTGGGCCATTGCAGGAGATTTCAATGTAGTTAGATTCGCTCATAAGAAGCAAGGTGGATGCCCCGTAGTCCCCTCCTCCATTGAAGCTTTCAACTCCTATCTCGATGGCATTTGCCTCAATGACTTGAGATGGTCTAGGATCAAATTCTCCTGGCATAACAGAAGAAGTGGCAACAACAGAATTTCCTATAAGCTCGATAAGGGCCTGGTCAATGAAGCTTGGGCATCCTCCTTTCCTTCCTCTTACGACACCTATGCCTCACTAGTATCTCTGACCATGGTCCCATCTCCCTTCTTGTCCAACCTTACGTCTCCTTCGGTCCCAAGCCCTTCAAGTTCTTCGACATGCAGCCCCCCATGCTGACTTCCTCTTTGTGGTTCGCTCCACTTTGGGACATCCTAGTCCACGCTTCTCCTCCCCCCTCATTGCCTTAGCCCGTAAGCTTACAAATGTCGAAGGGGCCCTTAAAGATTGAAAATTGAAGGATTGGAAGAATCAACCAAAGTTGTCAAGGTTTTGGCTCTTTGCCAAAATCGATTTTGGTCATATCTCTGTACTCTTGTCTTATTTGGAAAACCCTTTGCAGGTTTTCTTCAGCAATAACCTTCGTAGAGGGACTTCCAACTCCAGGTCCTTTGACTCGATTTGTAATGCCATCTTCTTTGATGTTAGTGTTGGCGAAAACCCAATCGAGCAGCGGAAGAGATCGGATTGGGATCTCCTGCGTTCGAAATCATTGTACAAATATTAACTACATAGGAATGAAAACAGTTTACCTTAGAACCGCAATCGAAGTTCCTCCTCCAGATAATGGTTCTTCCACACTTGAGCAACCGTAGGGATCGATCTCAACACTTTGAAACTACGATCCACGTTCAACTGGAGAGAGCAATCCACCATTAAAGTTTTCTCCTTCACACACACTCACTAGGAGAGAAGGGAGAGAGAAAACATGTGAGAGAAGAGAGGAGGTTCCAAAAAAAAAAAAAACTAAATCACTCTCTCCCTTGTACCTTATCTAATAAAAACTCTTTTAGGTTTTTCTCTTTTGGTCAAATCTTTGTTTCCGAAACAAAGAAAACCAAATCTTGGTGGTAGAGAAGAGTTTCCAAATTGAACAACTGCTTTGCTTCTAAAGTGGGAAGAGGTAGAATCTAAAAAGGATTGCTATCTTTCTAATTATAGGTGGTAATATAATCAAATTATATTTTATTCATTACCATAAGTAAAAAGAAAATTAACCATTTAATATTCACAAATATTGTCATGCAATATTAACTCTTTAATTTACATATAAGACCTACCACTTTTCCAATATCTCATAATGAGCTATAAGGAATATAATTTAATACTGCCTAACCTCAACTCATTGTACATGTCTGTTTCAGAGATTCTGTTAACATGATCGGATGCCGAAAATATTTCAAATAAAATTTAATAAATAAAATATTATTTTTCATATTAAAAAATAACTTTGTAAACAATTTACAAAAACGACACTGGTACTAGATTTCTATCCGATCAAGCACAAACATTCTCTCCTCGATATTCCCCAATTAAGGGCAGTGGATCCCATGTTGACGATCTCTTTCATTAACAATGTAGGATCAAGTGTCCACCATACTGATATATAGTCCGTTGGACGTCAACCATTGGTTTACCAAAACACGCGATACAACACTGCAACAAATAGGATCTCTCAGGTCAAAGGTTAAGTGACGGATACAAATCTCGTCCTCATACAACTGGCAGTAATACATGCGAGATTCTTACCAGATTCTTTTCTATACACACAGAGTATGTGTACTTACATTTATGTACCGGAATCACATCCCTAGTGACATAATGTAACGACCATGTGAATAAAATGTCCAGTCCTATCCCTAAACGAGAACAATTTTGGGTGAAAACCCATAGAACAACTTAAAAGCCCAATAAATAAATGTCACGCATAAATGAAAATAACAGTCTTATTAATAAACCGGGTTTGATGGACATATATATCCAACAGTTAGCTCTAATCTGGCTGCTTCATTGGCTCGCCAAACAGGCCCATTGTTGTGTTTCGGGGCATCCCACCCCCCTCTTTTCTTCCTCGTTGGTAATGTGAATTTATCATTCACCCAAAAAAGAAGGAAGAAAAACAACCATTTAGCTACACAACAATGTCAACCATAGTTTTTATGGCGTCGCCTAGGCATCCAAATTCCTTGGTCACTTAGGCGGCGCCTTGTTGGTGTCGCCTTACGTTTGGACCCCTTCACGTTTGGACCCCTTCCAACGCCTCAGGTTGCATAGACGCATGACAACTACGATGTCAACTGCACAAGTTCATGTTACTTTTGATACCCCTATGCCTAGAGTTACAAGGAGGCCCAAAACCATTAAAAGAGTGTTGCTGCCAACAGAACCAATCCTTCGACTATACCACAAATGATAGTCATGTCATACTATGCTTGAAGAAATGCTCAAAGTCCCAATATGACAACCCTATAGGTGTCAGTCATCAACATATTCTAGATAACCCAACCTAGGAAATAGATCAATGATCATTGAAGATGAATGTGTGGACCCACCGTAGCTGCTTAATGGACTGGGCTGATATGGTTGGGATTTGGGTATGAGAAGAAGCTCTCCACAAAAGATGACTCACTCTATGACTGACCGTCATATGTAGTGGGAATGAAGAAGAAGAGCTATACTTCCCATACGCACCATTTCCGGAGCTGGAGCTCCCTCTAGAAAATGAGGGCGCATGCCACTGCCTATACTCAACACCATACACACTACTAGAGTTTCTTTGGCCAATAAAAACATAAAATCAAGTTGACTGTGCAAAAACAAAATTGATTAGAATGCCTTACAACAGCTCTTGGTAAGTATTTTGCAGTCATTAATCGTGTTATATAGTTTATAAGAGATGTATCAAGTGTACCAATAAGTATCAACCATATCAGATCACGTATTGACACAATACAATTGAAACTTTTTTCAGGTATCGTATCGGTACCCCAACATACGATATGTACCGATTGGTATTGGCGAATATGTTAAGATACTTAAAACCTTAGTTGGACTATATCTAACAGAATATTCACCACCCAATTTTCCTCTAGATCGTCTAGAATATCCTCCAAATCTTCTCCCTATTATCTGCATCAACATGCTAGCAAACAGTACCTGAACATCATCCACGACAGGTGGGAAAGGCAACCAATGCATCCACTGCACAAGGCTGTTGAGTTTTATAATTATCTACCTATAGCCAAAGTATAGATTAGAATCTCAGTAAGTATTGACAAATGACAACTTGGTTCTATCATTTCCAGCCTATTATCTCAATCTCAAGTACTAATACAAGCACAATCTTGGGATGAACCCCTAGATGCAATGGAAGAGGTGGTGGCAAAGATCAAACCAAACCCACCTATACAAATAAGTTGCAACAATGAGGTGAGACTAGTACTTTGTTAAGTACTTTCAAAGGAATCTAATTATAATTTTGTATCAATGCCAACATAATTCTTGAATGGATATAGATAAAAATCTTCAGAACTTTTGGCCGCACAGCTTCAAAATCTGGATGGGAGAGTACTACACTTGGTAGGTCTATCACCTTGGTTTCTTTCTTCAAGTATCAACACTTAATAAGAATCATAATGATCTAATGAAGATGAATGGTGGTTTCCATATGGGAGAGACAAACCTAACTTAAGGGAGATAGAATTGAAAGTGCTTCCACAGACATGTTCTGCCTCTGGATGTGAGAAATTGGAGTATTTTTCACTCCAAAAGGTGGAAATTATTGGGTCACAAACAGCTATAGAACATAAGGCCAACAATGCAACATATATGGATAGGCATGGAAACTGACACTAACCAAATCGATCTCACCAACATTTACCAGGATGATACAAAAGAAGAAGATGCCCTCCACAGGTGGGTGGAGAGAGGTGACCCTGTATTGCATGTGTCTAAGTTAGGCTAAACTCTAAATTTGCAGAGCAGATGCGTGTTGATGTCAATGCATTTATGTCACGAGAGGGGCCCAATTCATTCACAAACACCACGGCCTTTTCAATCTACTGGGCTTGGCAGATGATGAATACAACGTTGATTGATCTACTTATAGAAACGCAACCCTAAAACAATGCAGAAGATAATGGAAAAACAAAAACAAGCAATGCACACAGATTTATGGGTTTCGGCAAGATTGCTAAGTCCTCGGTGAGATGAGATCCTGCTTCACTATCAATAGAGAATAGGGTTACAACGCTCGTCCTCACACATCTTAGTATTGCTTGCATTACAGAGAAAGAAACCCTCGCTACAAATATATAACGAAAAACCCCTAATCCGGAAAGTACAAAACTGCCCTGTCGAGACGCTGCACCAGTACTCCTTGGATTAAACTGTGACGGAATACAAGACATCGTACACCAACACTACTCCACTACCACTCACACCATAGTTGTCACGGCGTCAAATCGATCCAAGGCGGTGGAGGGGTGGCTAATCGATTTGGCGATGAATCGCCCATTATGGCGTTGAATCGCTCATTATGGCGTTGCCATAGAGGTCAAATCGCCCATGTGTCATTTTTTATTTTCCCTATTTTCAAAAGTTATTTAGTATGCTACTATTCTATTTCCCCTATTTTCTAAAGTTATTTAGCATGCTACAAGCCTACAATATATATGCTATAACATATAAAACCAACATTAAGCAACATCAAATCATCAAAAATCAATATAGCCCTATCAAAATCACCCTGCATTTTACAAAAAAATCGACCGCTTAGTGAATCAGGCTTGACCTGGCGTCCATGGCGGTGGCATAGCAATGCCTATCAGCCAATGGCGACCGCCATTTGTGAGTCACATAAATCGTAGCACTACCATGAACTTCTTTTTCCGCTAGGACACCAAATCGCCGCCTTGGCGATGCCATGACAACTATCACTCACACATCGACTACATCAAATGATGATGGTGATGATGGTGATGATAGTGATGAGGATGATAGGGGTGATTAACCTGCAACTGTAGGTGGAGATGATATCCATGAGGAAGGGGAGGAGGGAGAGGAATAGCATGACTGGACCGATGAGCCCTTCCACTTCAAAGGGAGACTCAGTTTGACCATGCCACACAAGATGCTGATCATAGTATATATATACCCTTCGTAGAGGCTACTCGAGAAAACAATGTTGTAAATTCAGACCATAAGAGGATGAAGATAGTATGGATCTAAACTCTTTGATTACAAGTATGTCTGGCACTTTTGAAGTTCTAAGTCTGAAGGAGGGTAGTGGATATGGTGGGAATAGGCAATGGCGTGCACGGTGCACCGTCTTTTGCCCATGGTAGCTCTAGTTATATATTAGTGGCACTTCATTCCCCATTGAGTCTGACGCTTAGTCACAAAGTGGGTCATCTTTTGGGGAGAATCTCTTTTCATACCCGGCCCCCCAAACTATACATACCCGTTCAGCTAAGTAGTCATGGTGTATCCATATAGGCACCATCGTCTTCATGGCCTAGTGATCCATACCCTAGGTTGGATAACTTTGCCCATGTTGATGGTTCCATCTTTAAGTTGTCGTGATAGAATTTGAGGGATTCTTCAGGCAAAGGATGACATGGTTGTCATTTAGTACGCATTCATTGCATCGGTCTAAGGAGCAGCGCCAACCTACTAATGAATTTGACACTCCTTAAAACAGTTGGAAACTCGAAATACTGGATATCAAACAGATGGCAATTTGTAATGTATTAAGTGTCTATGATGACAATTTTTTGACGATGGATAGTGTATCTAAGTATGATTGTAATGTTAAGTGGTTTCACACTTTAATAATTGATATATGCTGAATAATTTTTTTTTCTCTTCATTCTTAATACATATTTCTACTTTTTTTTTTTTTTTGGTAAATAAAAAAATATATTAAAAAAAGCAAGAAAAAAGAAATATAGCTCAAGAGACAACGAGGCTATCCAAGGGCAAAGACCCTAATAGAACAACACAGCCACAAATAGAAAGGAACAAAGTGGGCCCTAGGGGGGACAAAACAGCCAACAAAAATGGAGATACACCAAAATAGGGGGAAGAAACAACAATCAAAGAAAAGCTAATGATACAACAAAACTAGGGAGAAATAAGAGAAGGTCCCACGAAGAGGCAAGATGACTATTTCTTCTAGTATTAGGGCAAACAATACATTTGCGAAGAATTTTCTTTCTAATCTCGAAAGAAATTGTGTCTCAGGTCTGCTAAATAGTATGTAAAAAGGAAGTCCATCTTCTTTTCTTCCTTTCCCACCAGATATGATAAAATCACTGCACTGAAAGCCAACTTTTTTTTGGGTGGATAAGAAATTCATTACCAAGGAAAAGAAACTATACAAGGGAGGAAATATTGGGAGGGGAAGGCAAAAGCCAGCTAGGGGGGACAAGCCCAAAGAGAAGGGGGAAATAAACAACACAAACCAAAGAAGGAACACAGCTAGTACAAGACGAGATGAGGGATAGCCCTCATGTGGGGAGAGAAGGAAGATCCCAGGAAACAACAATGAGTCTGTTCCTTGGGGAATCCTTAACACTACGGTGGGGGAGGGAAGTAAGTTTGGAGCTAACATCAAAGTAGATGGCATTCCAAATCTTGTCGAATTACCTAGATTTGGCTTTTCATCTACAAAGATTTCACTCCATCCAGATGTGGTTGATGAAGGCATAAAAGGCAACCTTTCCTGTTGTATCACAAATGAAAGAACCAACAAAAGTCATATCAACCCAAACCCATTCACGGCTAAAAGGAAGAGCACGTCTGGAGGCCGGCCAGCAGCTTTTAATAACCTTTTTCTAGATAGTAGAGGAGAAAGGAAAGGAGAAGAAGAGCAGGATAACTCTAAGAGTAGGCCATAATTTTCTAGGAATACCACCCCAAACAGACTGGGAGAAAGGATAGGAGAAGAATAAATGGTCAATACTTTCAAGGATTTCCAACAAAGACAACAATTTGGAACTAACTAATTCCTTTAGAGAGGAAACTCTTGAGTGGGAAGAATATTAGTCATAGCTCTCCAAACAATATTTCTATTGATTTGATTTAATGTTGTTTGTTTTAAGCCTAAATTATTTGTTCAATAGGATACATGAGGGGAAAAAATATAGTAGGCTATGTTATACACTAAAAATTGATGGAGGGCCCTAGGAAAATAGGGAAGAAAATCCCTGAGTGAACTTAGAGTTGTAGGGGAGAAGAGAAGAAATTACACAAGGGGGGAAGGAGTCACACGTCTTGCACCATACCCAGCACTAAAACATTCAATTCAATTCAATTCATTCTCAAATCTGTCTAATTACTTGGGTTGCATGCCTTTATATAATAAATTGAGACTAAAACTTGCCTAATCAAAATCTAAAACTGAAATAGCAACTACTAATTACTTCCTCAAGTCTAACTAATAAAATTAGAAACGAAATCCCTAATTGACTATCAACTACCCAAATTAAAAGATTGCAAAAAATCCCCAAACAAAATAAAATCCTAAAGATCCTAATGAATCCAAAAATTCAATTGGACCCGGTTCATCTCTGTTGAAATTGCCCGAAGGGTCAACCCGGTTCAACAACATCAATTCAGCATCAACTCCCCCAATGTTAAGAAAAACTCGTCCACGAGTTTTAAAGAATGATAGCAATAAAACTCACCAATGGGGGTGAATTGCTCATTGTCTGCATTGCATACAAAATCCGTGATGTGAAGCTTTGGAGGTGCATTCAAGTCCGAAAAATCATGGGGAAGAACGAATTCATGATGGTGAACAAGTGGCACTGCATTGATGTCCTTCATTGCTTGATCCACAATTTTCTCACTTTCTGCTGTCATCACCTGTTTCACAATAGGACGGTCCTCCACTTGTGTTGATGCATCTGGTTCGTCTTCTGGTTGTACTTGGGGTATCACTTTCTTTGACTCAACCAATCCATGAAGATTAAATTTTTTATGCATGTGGTAAGCCTGGAAGGTGCACAAATTGTTGTCACGATCAAGGATGCCATCTCGTTGTTCCAACCAACCTCAACCCAATCTAATGATGCGCTGAGGCAAGTCAAACACTTCACAAAAAGCACCATCATAATAATGAGAAACAGAAAATTCAACAAAGACATCACCCTCTGACTCAAAAATGATCTAATTGGTCTTTGACAACATATCCACCACAGATCCCGAGATAAAATTGTCGTGTTGTCTCTCATCAATCAATAAACAAGTAGGCTTTCCATTTGGCAGTAGCATTCTGAATTTGAACACAAAAGGTTCCATAACAATAATAAAGGTTCAAATAAAATAAGGGGCAAAAATGGCAAATATATAGAAATCCTTTAATGAGTGGCACAATTGTAAATATTGGAAGTTCTTACTCTAAACACAAAAAGGTCACGTTTGGGTTAGAGGGTAAACTTGTAAAGGCAAAAAGGTAATGGCAAAGGATAATAAGGATGAGGTGGAATGGAAAATATCAAAATGGGGTAAAGGGGATTAATTAATTAAAAGAAAAGGGTGCGGTAATATGGGAAATAAAAGGGCTAACTAAAGATCAAAACAATGGTGGGTTGAAGACTCACCTTTTCAGCAAACCAGAAAAACCAGCGGCGGGTGCATCGACAACCAACGATGGTCTCTGTGACTTTCGAAGGACAAAATCGATGCGAGGTTTAGAAATCGAAAGTCGGCTTGCAAAAGGAACCCTAGGTATGAGTCTTCCTTCTATCTCTATTTCTCTTTTCTCGTCGTCTTCTTTTTTTTTTTTTTTTTCTTCTGCAACGCTTATTACTCTCCTTATTCGTCTCTCTATCTCGCTTCTTCTGCGTCTTCTTCTTTTTCGGTTTTCTCTGCTCTTTGTCTACTATTTTTTTTCTTTTCTCACTGGGCAAAACCCTAGCGGCAAGAGGAGGATCGATCAAAGGAAAAGGGAAAATATAAGGGCAGTGGGGATAGGGCTGTAGTGAGAAAACGAAGTGGGGTTCCAGTTTTGGAGAGGGATTTGGGTATGATAACAGGGATGGAGTTTGCTGATTTTTTTTTTTTTCTGGTTAGGTCTCGGCAAAACAAGGAGGTTGAATGGGAAGAAGGTTGATGGGTAAGATGGAGGATGGGATCTTCGGCTCTGATACCACTTGATGAGGATCCAGGTTCCAAATACTAGAATCAGATCACTTATGGGCCCTCAAGAATAATAGATAGCTCAAACTAAGAGTTTGGGTGGCAAATCTGCAATATTGAAAACAGGCCCTTAGAAGTAAGTAAATAGCAGTTGGGGTAGTTCTGAGATTAAAACTTTAATATAAGGGACTATTCTGGAAATTTAAGGAAAGAGGGCTAAATAGAACTAAAGTTCAGTCAAAGGGGGTTTTATGTAATTATGGTAGTCTGTCCTTACTTGTAATATGGAAGAATAGCCTTCTTCAACCTTTAGCACTCACAATAAACTCAGAACCAGCGAAAAGGAGAAAACTTCCAATCGCTAGAACCTGTTCAGCTCTTATCGAATAGACGACCATAAACTACAAGCGAGGGCTGGAAATCCTTTGGCCTCTTGATTCCGGCAGACAAGTACTTCAATCAGCAAGCAAACGAGGAGCCACAGCACCTGCAACTCAGATCTAACGCAAGGACAGATTCAGATGTGTAGTTCTGGTTAGAACTTCCAGAAAAGATCAAATCTGCACTCGCATCTATGTAGGGTAAGTCATTTCTATTAGAAGGATGAGCCCTTAAAACCTCACACTGATCTGAAGTGTATCAGGAGAGATCGATGGCAAAAACTGGGGCTGCAGGTAACACCCAGAAAACAGAGTAGTAATATCGGTTAATGAAAACAGAGAGAAAAGAGAAATAGCAATAACAGATCGATGGGGAAGGGAGAAGAGGAATAAAAGAGATAAAGAGAGAAGAAAGTTCAGAAATCAGAGAAAGGATAGAGAATATTAGAAAAAGGAAGAAGGAAACCACCCATAGCAGCCATGTTTCACACCCAAAACCATCTTTCAATTCATTCAAAATCTTCAAAAACTAAAACTGAAATTTCATATTGTCTTACATGACTACTTAAAGGAAAACACCATCAATTAATGGAAGCTAAATTAATTGAAAACTAACCTAAATAGCACCTGAAATAAAATCTCCTACCAAACTAATTTCTAACTAAAAAAAAAAAAAAAAGTAAATAAAGAACCAAAACAAAAAATATTTTTTTTTCTAAACCCGTTGCCCAACTGCATCAGCTCTCCCGGTCTTAAAAGAACTCGACTCCATCGAGTTAGGTCGTGCTCCCAAGATACCCTTGTAAATTTCTCGCCAATGAGGTGGCACATATCTCGAAGCAAATGACGGGAAAGTAACTCCGTGAAGAGGGAGAGCAGGCTGACGTGTTACTGAAGCAGGAGTCAGTCGACGACGTGGCATGTCTGATAATGCGTGTCCTCATTATATATGTGCAACCTCCTTGCTTCATCTTGATGGTGTTCTGTGCACCATCATAGAGGATACCAGCATGTCGCTACCAAGGTCACCCTAGAAGAATGTCGCAGTGCGCCAATGGGGTGACCAAGCAAGTTATACGGTACTGTAATGGCCCAAACTGTAGATATACTCGAACAACTGCAGTGGCCTCTTCTCGAGCTGTGGGTCCAAAACCTTGCACATGAATCTTCTTGAAAAGTTGCTTCTGTGAAAGGTTGTGTGCTCAAACAAATTCAGCAAATATAAAGTTTGTTTTTGCCCCAATATCAACAACTGCATGAACATCAGTAGGATCGGAACCGTGCAGGACAATACCCTTCTGTTTGAAGAGAGGAGCTTAGTCAACTAGTATATTTGAAAATGATGAAAGACTAGCAGAATGAACTTCTACATCCGCATTATCATCATCGTCATCATCAATATCATCTTCATCAAGGGTATAAGGATATAAAGCAGAAACATCTTCACTCTTCTCTGTCGGTTGCTTCTCTACTGCATTCACAGAACGAGTCCTGTTGGGACACTTGTTGGAGTAGTGACCCTTCTCGCCATAACTATGGCATCTGATGTTCTTCACCCCATCACTGTCCTTGTTGAACTCTGACCTTTTTTCTTCAACTCTGCGAGCTTCAGGCTTCTTGTCCTCCATATGTGGTGGAGGTCTATAAATTGAACGAGTCATGAGCATACTCTTCCAATAAATTTCTCTTCAGCTGTCTTGGCATGAGCCGCTGCCACATCAACGGACCTAAAATCAGTGTTAGCCAATTCTAGTCAGATCTCAATACTTAACCCACTGATATATTGCATCACCCGTTGTTGGTCTGTTTCCTAAAGTCGACACCTTAAAGAAACTTTGTGGAATTCAAGGGTGTAGGAATCCACATCCTTATTGCCTTGTTGCAAGTTAAGCATTTTATCGAACATTACCTTCTCATAATTAAGAGGAACAAATTTTTCAGTCACAATCTGCATCATGACCTCCCAATTGGTAACAAATGCAGTACATCATCCCACCATGAACATACATACCCGATAAACTTGGTGAGGACGAGTTCACAGTTCTCGTCTGGAAGAGATTTATAGGCAAAAATCCTCTCAACTTTGGTAAGCCAATCAAGGAATTCTTCAAGTCCCTTTTCACCACTGAACTCTGGAACTTCAACTTTGATGCCATTATCTCTATCAGAAAATTGTCATGTAACATCCTGGGGGACAACTAGATTAAGTTGTTGCCTCTAAGGTGTATCTTCGATCCGTAAAGTATTGAACTGATGAGGTAGTGTAAAGGATCCTTCTTCAGCTCGTTTATCGGACCTCTTCATAAAAGCAGTCATCTCTTCCATAAACTTGTCAAACTTGGCTTCAGTCCTCTCAAGCCTAGCATCAATATTCTGTTGGTTCTCAACTAATTCACGATACAATCTGTGTAGCTCGGCATTTGTGACATGACCTGACATGGCTAAAAATTGCAGGAAATTCGCTTTGATACCACTTGATGGAGGGCCCTAGGGAAATAGGAAAGAAAATCTCTGAGTGAACTCAGAGTTGCAGGGGAGAAGAGAAGAAACTACACAAGGGGGGAAGGAGTAACACGTCTTGCACCATACCCGGCACTAAAACATTCAATTCAATTCCTTCTCAACTCTGTCTAATTACTTGGGTTATATGCCTTTATATAATAAATTGAAACTAAAACTTGCCTAATCAAAATCTAAAACTGAAATAGCAACTACTAAGTACTTCCTCAAGTCTAACTAATAAAATTAGACACGAAATAAACTCAAATTGGTAACTCCCTAATTGAATATCAACTACCCAAATTAAAAGACTGCAAATAATCCCCAAACAAAATAAAATCCTAAAGATCCTAATGAATCCAAAAATTCAATCGGACCCGGTTCATCTCGATTGAGATTGCCCGAAGGGTCAACCCGGTTCAACAACATCAATTTTGCATCAAAATATTAGATGCAAAGCCAAACTACCACTTTAGGCAATACTAATGATTTAAACATTTGTATTCATGCTTAAATAATCAGTCCCTGGAGTTTCAAGGAAAATTACATTGTTTACAGCATCAAAAGGGCATTTCTATCCATTTCGGAGAAATTTAACAAATTGCAACCCCATTTAGCTCATTTTTCGGGAATATTTTGGTTTCGGCAAGGGGAGAAATGGGGTAGAACCTTGGTTACAAAAGAACTCATCCCTCAACCAGAATAAGCTTCCAAAGAAAAAAAGGAAGTTATTTTTTATTTTTAGACCCAGTAGCCAAGGAACTTCTAGATGAACTACCACAATGAGAGGTATACAGCGTGCTATAGATATGGTCCTAGGTCCAGACCAGATTTACCGGACTATTGACTTAGCACTACAAAACATGCTGAATAGAAGAGGGCCAAGAGTTACATAGATCATGTTCTGAAGAAAGGGTACATACAAGAAAGTTAAATCCTTACACTGTACCAGTATTGTTTACACCTAAGAATGATGGGACTTGGCAGACGTGTGGATTTTTTAAAGTAAGGTGTATTTATTAAGAAAGGAAGAATAAATACAAAAGAAGGCAACCCCACCAACCCTCATTTGATGCGGATCCAGGTTCCAAAATCGAAATCGGATCTCTTTTGGCCCACTTAGTTGACAAATAGCACAAATATCATAACCAGTGGCAGTCTTGTAATAAACCAGAACTCTCAAGGGCTATTAGCAACTAAAGAAGCAAAGGGATTTGAAAGGGATTACTATTTACTGTTTAGGGGCAAATTAGGAATAGCAAACATGTTGATGGCAGGTGTAATAAAGGGGGTAAAGGAGGGGCATAAATATGGTGATAAAAATTAAGGGTTTCAAATATCCAGAAGAAGAGTCTTCTTATTCCTTACATTGAAACCAGAAACCAGCGCTAATGGGACCTGGCAATGGAAAGAACTTCCACAAGACCAGCTGAATTCAGCCATGATCTGGAAAATAGGCATGTCATGCCTTTACCAAACCCATGTGACAACCCAGCAAAATAGGCACCGATTCATCAAAGAAAGCAGCCTGAAATTCTTCCTAGTGGTAGATAGAGTTGACTTCAGTTGCAGGTACGATAACTGATGGTAAAGGGACTTTCAGCAACTGAAATCTGAGGATTTGTGATCGGCCAGGTGGCTATATCCTCCATCCAAAATCTCAGGTAAAGAGGGTTAGGATTGAGGGAGATTGGTTGAATCCCTCTCAGGTCTACTGGTTTGGTAATGGCAGAAATTAACGCAAGAAGACGAAGAATTAGGAATAAAGAGAACAAAAGATAGAGAGAGAGAGAGTTCGAATAGGGGGGGGAAGAGGGTCACACGACCAAGGTCATGCCTAACCATCAGACTCAAACTTCAATTTCATTCTCAAAAGCATGTTTGTCGATTACAAAGATACCACTATTTAAAGAATCAATAGGCCCCTATTTTCCTATTATGAAATTGAAATAAATTAGGAATCTAACTAAAATGGAATAGGACCTCCTAATTACTTGCTAAGATCTAAGCTAATAAAAATAAAACTCATATTGGAAGTTCCTACTTAGCCTAATATCTATCAAAATAAAAAAATTACATAGATTTCCCCAAAATAAAATAAGATCCTAAAATATACTACTGAACGCAAAAATCCAACCAGACCTAGTTTGTCTTGGTTGAGATTGCCAAAAGGGTCAACCCGGTTAAGCCTAGATTCTTCATCATCCTTAGACAGACCTAAAGGAGGGAAGGGAGGTCCCTAAACATGCAGGACAGGCCCCACAATACAAAAGAGACAAAGCATAAGAAACAGAGGATTATAATCTATAGTAAATCATACGAGCTGTATCATTATTTGGCATACGTGTGTTGATTTTAAGCCATCAACAAGATCACCATCGAGTATAGGTTTCTGACACCCCATCTTGATGATATATTGGACTTGTTATCAGGTGCAAAGGTCTTTCCAAAAAAAAAAACCTTAGAAGTGGATATCACCATATTTGACTGGGTGATGAATGGAAGAGTACATTCAAAATGAAGGATGGAGAGTTATGCCCTTCGAACTTACTAATTGACCTAGTACGTTCATGCGAGTTATGAGTCAAGTATTACACCCCTTCATTGGAAAATTTCTGGTTGTTTACTTTAATGAAATTCTAATCTATACTTCTATAGTAACCAAGAGGAGATCATATTGATCAATTGAAAGTGATGAGAGTACTAACAGCTGGGAAGATCAATATAAATTCAAATAAGTGCTCTTTTATGCTAGGTCGTACTATTTAGGTTCATCGTATCTTCTATGGGTGTAGAAGATAATCTGGAGAAGGTGAAGATCATCCTAGATTTCATTCCTAACTTCCGGGGGAAAGCATGTTTCTATAGAAGATTCATATGGAACTTTAGTGCTATTATGGCCCCTATTATAGAATGTATAAAGAAGATAAGAGAAGTTCACGGATACCTGTTTCCACAAAAGCATTTGAGTCAATTAAGAAGATGATTGAGGCACTGGTCCTACAATGTCCAAACTTTGACAAGGAGGCCATCCTAATGCTTTCTACAGTGAAAAGTTGAACGATGCCAAGAATAGATGTTCTACTATGACTTAGAATTTTGTGATGTGCTGTCGTTCAACTATTGAAGCACTGAAAACACTATTTATTGGTAAAGAGTTCATTCAACAACAACAAAAAAATTAGCCTTATCCCAACTTAATGGAGTCAGCTACATGGATCCATAGAAAACAAAATAGTAAAAGTCCAAACAGAAGAGGGGGAAGGGAGAGATAGGTAGGTGAAGGATGAGAAGAAAAAAATGAGTATAAAAGGAAAGAGGCACAGCCCAATAGTTAGGAAAATCTTAGCTAAATGGGGTCGGCTACATGGATCCTCGTCCTCCAATAGGTTCTATCCAAGGTCATACTATTGACAAGACCAAGACTATGCATGTCATCTCTCACCACTTCTTTTATGGTCATTTTAAGAATGCCCCTAGCTCTTTTGGCTCCTTTAATCTGAATCCGCTCACTCCTCCTTACTGGGACGTCCTCAGGTCTCCTTTGAACATGGTCATACCACTTCAAACGACTTTCACGAAGCTTGTTGTTGATAGGGAAAACTCCCAAAACAGCTCTAATATGCTCATTCCTTACTTTAACCTTCCTAGTTTTACCGCATCCATCTTAACACCTCATCTCAACTATACATAGCTTCTCAGTATGACGCACAATAGTCCTATAGAATTTTCCCTTGAGTTTTAGAAAGATACACCGAGAAATTCAGTCTCCGGACAAACCTCTCCACTTAATCCATCCCACTTTAATTCTCTGTGAGATATCATCCTCTATGTTACCTTCTTTATTTATGGTAGACCCCAGATATCTAAAATAATCACTTTGAGGAATCTTTGTGATGCAGAATCGAGGCTGAACTGGATTGACCCGTCAAGCAATCTCGACCGAGACGAGTCGGGTCCGATTAGATTTTTGAAATCAGTAGGATATTTTGGGAGTTACTTTATTTAGGAAGTATTGAGTTATTTAATTTGGAAAGATATGTAATCTTTTATTTTTGGGTAGTTTTTAGTCAATTAGGGAGTTACCAATTTAAATTTTATTTTGTTTCTAATTTCATTAGTTATAATTTAGGAAGCAAATTAAAAGTTTCTATTTTAGTCTTAGATTTTTATTAGGCAAGTTTTAATTTGAGTTTATTATATAAATGCATGTAACCTAAGTATTAGATAGAGATTGAGGATTTGTGAAGCCTGTGGGCGTGTGTGAGTGATTCCCTTTCTCCCCCCTTCTTAGTGCGACTTCTCCCTCTCCCCTGCGACTCTGAGACCCATCTCAGGGAATTTTTCCCTACCTCTACCGGCCCTCCATCAACTAGTATCAGAGCCGAAGGATCCCCATTCCTTCCCCTCCATCTCTCTTCTTCCCTTCCCATTCTGTTCTGGTTTCTACAGAGACTGAGAACAGTCCCAAAAAAA
>NW_024870662.1:164146-186400 GCF_013358625.1 Macadamia integrifolia
AAAAAAAAAAAAATCCCAAAAGCCTACTGAAACTCTAACCCGATTCCCTCCCTTTTCTCCTCCCTTCAATTCACAACCAGCAAAATCCCACCGCCTCCTCTTTTTCACTTCTTTTCCCTTCCAACAGCAACAAAAAAAAAACCCCCCCGCCTCCTTTTTCTGTGTCCGACAGCCAAAAAAAGAATAAAGAAAAAAGGAAGTCACGAAGAAGAAGGAAAGCCGAGAAGAGAGAGAGATAAAAGAAAGAAGAAGAAGAGACAGAGATAGAAGACAGAAGACAGAAAAAGAAAAAGAAGAAGAAGACGAGAAGAGAGAGAGAGCCAAAACCATACCTGGTTTGAAATTCTGGCTGCAAGTCAACGGCATCCTTGTCGATTTCATTCCACCATCTCTTGGTCATCCGCCATCGCTCCTGGAGTCTCACCTTCGCTGGAATCCCGCTGCTTCTTCATCAACGAACTTCTTGGTCTGTTGGTTCCATCTCTAGGAAGGAGTAACCCCTTCTATCGATAAAACCCAACCCCACGATGCCCTTTTGTCTCCTTTTTTTCTTTAATTACCTTTTTCTTTCCATATTTATCCCTCCTTAGTGCCTTATTCTGATTTACTCCTATTTTAACCTTGGTTCCAAGTATACCCTTGTTCCATATATGCTCCATATTGAGGGATATATTTGAAGTCTTCAAATTACAGTATTGCCACTCTATCATAAACTTAAGTTATTTATCAATTTGTCACTCCTCTTATTTAAGCCTTCTATTACTTCCATGGATACCTTTGTGTTCAAATTTGGCGTGCGGTTGCCCAATGGAAAGTCTGCTAAATTGTTAATTGATGAGCGACTAAATGACAATTTTGTCTCCAAATCTGTGGTGGATATGTTGTCAAAGACCAGTCAGATTATTTTTTAGTCAAGAGGATATTGTATTTATTGAATTTTCAGTTCCTCCTTATTATGATGGTGCTTTTAGTGAAGTATTTGACTCTTCTCAGAGCATCATTAAATTAGGTCGAGGCTGATTGGAACAACGGGACGGTATTTTTTATCGTGACAACAATGTGTGCACCCTCCAGCCTTACCATATGCATAAAAAATTTAATCTTCATGGATTGGTTGCGTCAAAAAAAGTGATACCCCCAATACAACCACAAGCTGAACCAGAGGCATCAACACAAATGGATGATCATCCTATTGTGGAACAGGGGATGACAACGGAAAGTGAGAAAATCATGGATCAGGTAATGACGGCCATCAATGCAGTGCCAGTGGTTCACTATCATGAATTCATTCTTCCCCATGATTTTCCGGACTTAACTGCACTTCCAAAGCTTCATCTCATGGATTTTGTTCGTGATGCATAGGATGAGCAATTCACCCCTGTTCGTGAGTTCTTATTGTTATCATTCTTTAAAACTCGTGGACGAGTTTTTCTTAACATCGGGGGAGTTGATGCAGAATTGAGGCTGAACTGGGTTGACCCAACAGGAAATCTCGACCGAGACAAGTCGGGTCCAATTAGATTTTTGAAATCAGTAGGATATTTTAGGAGTTACTTTATTTAGGAAGTATTGAGTTATTTAATTTGGGAAGATATACAATCTTTTATTTTTGGGTAGTTTTTAGTCAATTAGGGAGTTACCAATTTAAATTTTATTTTGTTTATAATTTCATTAGTTATAATTTAGGAAGCAAATTAGAAGTTGTTATTTCAGTCTTAGATTTTTATTAGGCAAGTTTTAATTTGAGTTTATTATATAAAGGCATGTAACTTAAGTATTAGATAGAGATTGAAGAAAATATGAATTGAGGATTTGTGAAGCCTACGGGTGTGTGTGAGTGATTCCCTTTCTCCCCCTTCTTAATGCGACTTCTCCCTCTCCCCTGCGACGTTAAGACCTATATTAGGGAATTCTTCCCTACCCCTACCGGCCCTCCATCACTTTGTCTCCTCAATTTTTCCCATTTCATTATCCATTATAGAGTGGCTAAAGTTACACTTCACATACTCTGTTTTCGGATCTACTAATCTTAAAACGTCTTGTTTCCAATTTTGATCTCCACAGCTCCAACTTTGTGTTTATCCCCGCTTGAGTCTCATCCACTAAAATGATGTCATCTACCAAGAACCTACACCAGGGGACCTCATCTAAATGCTCTTGGTTAACACATCCTTGATAAGTGCAAACAAATAGGGGCTTCAGGCCATCCTTGATGTAACCCAGCCGTAATTGGGAATTCTTTGCTTTAACCTCCCACAGATCTCACACTAGTCAACACGCCCTCATACATATCCTTAATTATATCCACATATGTACTCGACAACTCTCTCTTTACTAGGACATGCCAGATTAAATCTCTAGAATCTTTGTCATATGCTTTTTCTAGGTCAATAAAAATCATGTGGAGATCTTTCTAGTGGGCTCTATAACTTTCCATGATCCTCCTCAGTAGGTAGCTACCCTCTATCATACATTGGCAAAGTGTTCATTCTCTCTATTAATCATGAGGCATTGAAGACTTGCACTCTATGAAAACAGTGAGCAATCAACACAAAAGTTGGGTTGCTTATGTTCAAGAGTTAACTTTTCCACTTGACTAAGAGGCTAGAAAGGAGACTAATGTGACTGATGCTTTGAGTAGAGAGGTTGTAGTTCTACAAACGTTTTCAATCTTAGTAGTAGTGGACAGATTCTCTAAGTTGGCACAATTTATTACGTGTAGCAAGACTTTTGATGTCTCACATATAGCCACACTTTCCTTCAAGGAAGTGGTGGCATTACATGAATTGACAAAATCCACTGTTTCTAATCAGAATATTAAGTTCATGGGCTACTTTTGGAAGACTCTGGATGGAGACAAAAACCACATGATGGAGACAAAAACCACAGTTTTTACAGAATTCCATCCACAAACTGATGGCCAAACTGATATGGTTAACAGGAGTTTTGGTAATCAATATGCTGCCTGGTTCGTGACAATGAGAAGAATTGGTCATCTACACTTGATATTTCTGAATGTGTATGGAACAGTTCAATGAACAAGACAACAGATCGTAATCCTTTTGAGATTGTTCCAGAAGTTCATCATAATAGACCCATTGATCTTATTCCACATCCATAGCATGCATGAATCTTGTTCATTGCTGAAGGTAATGCAGCTATACTGCAATGGATAGCTCTCAGCAATGAATCTTACAAGGCTACAGCTGATCGTCATCATCAATCAGCATCAGTGATTCATCTTTTGGATTTCCAGACTTAGGCCCCCATCTTCCCTATACCTAATTTGTGATGGATTTTCTTTTAACTTCCTTTTCCCATAATTTTTCACTTTTCTGGACTGTCAAGCCAGCAGCAAATTAGACACCAGCAGTTCAACAAAACAAGTCAGTTGTTCATCCCACACAAGAAACACATACACATAACCTAAGTGGAACTTGTGAATATCCAAACCAACTCTCATCACTTAGCCAAATTCCATCTAAAATTGCTCCTTTTTTTTTTTTTTAAATAGAAATAAACCATGAAGTTATTTAGGTTCCCCTGGCCGGACCCAAAAATTTTATTGATAGAAGATAAATGAAGAAAATACAATGGGGGCGACATAACCTGCCTTACCCCGAACCCAACATCCTAAGACTTTACTAAACAAAATTAGGAGTTAAAAAAAATAAAACCAAACCTTTATAACCATCCATCCTAATAATTCACTTTACCTGCTCGCTCTGATTCAAGTTCCCCAGCAGACATAATGACTGGCTCAATTCCCATGGCCTGAAATATAAGTTCCGTCTGAAATGATTTCCCTTGCCCTTTTCCTCCCCAAATACCTATAAAAATGTGTTACTCTTAGAGAAGCCTATAAGGTCTTGATACAATATATTCAGAATAGAAACACAGTAGCAGAAATTCTTAATTGAAGTCACTAAAGGAAAAGAGCAGAAACAAATGTAAATTTTAAACAAAAACATCTACCTAGGATTAAAGGAACTTTGGTGTTGAGAAGATGAGCAATATAATTCTTCACAATGTGACATACTGCAAGAAGTAAGAAAACATGTTACAAAGAAAGAGGGAGAGAGAGAGAACTTTCTCCATAAATTAGCATTTTCCAGAAAGAGATCGAGTTTTATAGAACTTACTAACTTTGTCCTGTAGAGAAGACCCATAACGCATGTCAGATCCAGAAGGTTGGCATCCAGAAGACAAAATAAGAGCTACTTAGTTTCCACCTCTTACTAATAAACTATATAAGAAGCAAGATTCTTGTAGCTGACCCTAAATAGTCAGGGTAAGCCAAGACAAGAAGTAATTTAATCCTCCATTGCTATCACTGACCAATGAAGCTAATGGAAGACGATCATTCACCAAGAATGGAAAATAGTGATAAAGAAATATGATAGCATCAGTGATCTTGGATGGGAAAGTGATAAGATAAAAGTGCTAATATTGACACTTTTAATAGTAGTTCACACATGTTAAGTACGAGACACACCAAATTGATACTTGGGGGATGTACATGACATAATCAGATAATAATGAAAAATTGGATACACGAGGAAAGTGTTATATGTGAATATGAATCATTTTCAAGAGACAAGGTTGGTTTAAATATATATATATATATATAGATTTTTTTTAATCCACTTAATAATATATATTTCTTCAAAGGATCCATCATTTCCCGTAACTTGTTATCAGCCCAACAAACAACATTAGAAGGAATAAAAGGGGAGATACCAACATCACTCTTCTCTGCGTGTCTTTTTATGGTTGCATTTTCTGAGTAAGATTTAAGTTAGCAAATTTCAATAGGTATGCTGATAAAAAAAAAAAAAAAAAGGAGGAAACTCAATCATGATATAATCTCTCTTTGAGTAGAAAACTGGCAAGATAATCGGAGTACACGTGGTACCTAAGACAAGTCCACAAGCTTCACATATCACTCCGTTGAACTCTATCTACTACATTTATACAACTTTAATACATCCTAGACTTAAATTCTTATCCCAAAGCATGGCGAAAGAATCATTAAGCATGAGCAGTCACCCAAATTTTTTGTCAGTTTTCAATTATAGTAAAAAACAAGAATTGCATCGCATCCAAAAATCTTCATTATAAAAAAGATTGGGGCACCAAAAAACATGAATCTATCAATTATTATTTAAATGTAAAGGAAAGTCCAAACAAAAGAAAAGGTAAAATTAAGGAAAACTCTCAACATACCATGAAAATTGGGGCAACGTAATAATCGCCTTGAAGGTACTCAAACGATCTAGTCACCTTTTGCCTGTAATCAAACACAATATCCGCTACAGAAACACAACACAAACAAGTATAAAAATTAACCAAATTAAACAAAATCAGAGTCATCAACAAAGCAAATCAAATTTTAATTCTTCAAACTTAAACGATAATTACAGTCTCTCCCAAGAAAATTCCCAACGAATAGATCATCAATGATGCCAACCCTTGCTCCCACTGCGATATTCATATTATCCGCTTCTTTCCCCAGCCTGTAAAGATAATCTCTCCCTTCTGAGTCCTTTGCTTCCCACGAAGACTGCTCTGAGAGTCTCCTTGATTGGTTCGTCTCATCTCCTTCACTGGACTTCTCATGAGTTCTACAAAAGCACAGAAGCGTCGAAACCGAATTCTTCTTAGAATATAAGAATGAAAGGTCGGCGGATATGGGAAATTTCAAGGATGAATAGTAAGATTGAAAGGATCGGTTGGGGAAAACGAGTTCGGGGTTGCAATTGAAGAGAGCAGCCATGGCCAGTTGTTACCCGTTAAGGAAATGGCTTAATCGTCTCTGATTATCCTGCGCATTTTGATTGGAAATATTTAGCGCCACAAATCTATAAGAAATGGTATCCAACTTTTTTTTTTTTTTTTTTTTTTCTTGGTAACCTGTATCCAACTATTCACAGAGCGGCAAAGTTTTCCCACGTGCTTCACCAACAAAAAAATAAGAGTTTTCCCACATGACAGTATAGGAAAAAAATTTCTTAACAAGCACACTTATCTTTGTGTTGGCAACGAATTTCCCTGGAGTCCCCTCTTTGCCCTAATGACTCTAAAGACTTTGATTAAGACAGGATCAAGCCCAAAAGACAAGCCACGAAAATTAAAAGGAAAAGGAATATATTTCTCGAGACAAGTCTTGAGAACAAAATACAAGAGTCCACAAAAAGGGAGACTTGTGAAATTACACTCTTAAGTAAAAGAGTCCTAAATTGAATCTAACACTGGGAAAATAACAAAATGGATAAAAGATTGCATTATTGATGGGTCTTTTTTTTTTTTTTTTTCTTTATCCCTTTTTTGGCCGAGATTCCCTCCTTTGAATAGCATCTCCATTCAGTTAGGTAACTGTTTCTTACGAACACCATTGGACAACTGCTCCCACTAAACTACCCCCTCCTATTTACACAACACATGTCCAACACCCATATTTTCCTCAGCATGTCTCTCCACCCTCCACACACGAATACCATGTAACCGTTGGCAAGGAGCTTTTAATGTTTTACCACTAATCCCACATCTCTCTCCCACGCACAAGCGCCACATCATTGACTATAAGGGAATTTTGAATTTTTACCACCAACAATTGCCCCTCATAATCCACTATACGACGCTAGTATTGGCTAAAAGTATGAGAGGATTATGATTAATGGCAGCTAATGGCACAAGTGCCCAAGCTCTTTGCGAAGATGAATTAACACCAAATCATAACTCTTGGCAACATAATTCAAAATTTTTCAAAATCTGGGTGATAATTACTCTTGTTGACGTACAAATATGATATCGCCATGTGCCTGTTGACTGGCATAATTTCAGCAAGATATTTTCCATCCTCCTTTTAAAGGCATGTAGATCATAGCCTTTCACGACCCCATGATTGTAGCCAATTTGTGGGCAACCTTCTTAATATGTCGTGATCTTCATTTTGCAATCACACTTGAGCATTCTAAGAACAACATGTGCGGAGGAGAGTGCTACAACACCCACTGTGTCGCACGTCAATTTGGTCTCATCCAATCCATTCCCCACCCTTTTTATTATTCTCTAACTTATCAAAAACTTGACCAGCCGGTGCTTTTCAGTGAGGAAGAAATCCAAAGAATCATTGATATAAAGACACTCGTTCTTTTCTAGTTTATCCCTTTTCATTTTCAACCCCACCCTTCCATCACTAAAGACTTCAAGACATGGTGGCGATCTTACTTCAATGGGGATGTGGACGCGAGCTTACCTGACCATGTGTCGACTACTTCCGCCCATAGTGAAGATTCTAATACAAGCTCTATTTCTAGCATGCAGAGTAAGGATGACAAGAAGTGGAAGTCGAAGTCGAAGCCGATCAAAGGTAATCTCCCCTCTACGAATATGTCCTTGCATATGAAAAGGCTTTTCACATCAAATATGATCCATCCCGCCAAGCTATGAAGGAGAAACACCGAAAGGCGGTAGAAAGGCTAGAAACTGTCGAACGCCATGAGTTTATGGCACGACCAAAGAACGCGAGTAAGGCACTTTGCACTCTTCCCATAAAAAAACCCCACTTTGCCAAATGCCCCTTTTGCCATTGCCGATGTGGTGAATGCCTAAGCTTACGAAGCCATAGAGAGCGTAACCTTTTCTGATTTACTGGCCACCGATCATGAGTGGCATAGTGTGAGGGGCCATATGGCCATGGTTGAATACCGCCCCAACATTGGTACTGTTTCTTATCTATTTCTAGTTATTAGTGTTTTTTCTTATGTTTAACTATGCCTTTTTCCTTTTCAGATGCTCTACCCTCAACTGCTACCAAAGAACAATTTGGAGTCCCAAATGAAGTCCAGATTGGTGAGGAGTCAATTGACCTACCAAGGGACGATCATCTTAAAGACAATGTTCCCTTGAAGAGGCTTAGAAGGGGAACAAGGCCAGCTGTAACTCCAACAAAAGCTACTTCCATAGTGTCTGGCCGGACCAGATTACAGTCAGATGTTCACGCGTTTAGCTCTCCGTCCAAATTATTTAAAGAAGGAACCACCATGTCTTTTCCTCATCCTGTCAGAGCTTCTGAGATTTCTAGTGACCCCCAGCGCATTTCGAAAGGTGAAGGCAAGCTTCCCAGTCATTCTACAACTCCCCCCAACATTTCAGTGACTTTATCTCTGCAAGAGACTGAGGAGGTAAATGCTTCACCTACCATATTTCTCTTTCTCAGCCAAGAGAGAAATCTGAATACTTGGTCTCTTTTTTTGTTTCTTCCAGGGTTCTCCTCCTCTTCTTGACTTTGACAACATGATCAGCTAACTGGAGACTCTCGAATCCTTCCAAACTCTTCCCTCTAAGGTGACCCCTGGTGATTCCTTCCAAGCTCCTTCTGAAGTTGACCAAGTAAAGATCCTCTATCTCTCTTTGATGGGGCTGTTTGCAAAAGAAGTCTATGAGCGTAAGCATTCCACTATTATGGAAAAGGTTGCCAATGCACTTATGGCAAACCCCAGTCTTTCAAAGAATCAGCATGACTATGCGGGGTATCTCAAAGACCTAAACTCGATGATCGAAAGCTCCATTCCTCAAGCACTTGAAAGTGTGAAGGAGCTAGGAACCCTCCTTGAAGGCCATAAAGCTTCTTCTCAGAAGATGAGCACCATAATGAACCAATTGAAAGATCTCTAGAAGGCTGCCACCACTTCAAAGGAGAGGATCAAAGTTATCGACAAAGAGATCAACCACCTTCAGTGTGAGAAAGAGGATGAAACATAGCATATGACATCTAACACTGGCAACTTCAAAGTGTTGTATGGCAAGTTAGCCCCTTTGGGAAGAGATATGAAGGTCTCCGGTTAGAAGGTCAAAATTTGGGAGAAAGAGCTGCTTGATGCAAACCACCTTATTTCTTAGGTGGATAACAAGCTTGATGTTTGTCGGTCCATTTTTGTAGAACATTTCAAGTTTCGGGCCTGCGAGCCAACCAAATCTAGGGGGAATGCCCCCTTAGTGTCTCTGAAAATTTATGAACTTGTCTTGCATCTTTCTTCTTTCATAGACCCTTTTTCTGTCAGTCAAGGTACCAACGGTGAATATATTGACATTTTTTTTATAGCCATTAATATACATTTCTTTTGACGGTCAAGGTATAGTAGCACATATACAAACCATTTTACCAGTAATAGGTGGAATTGAGTTGCCACCTTTTTCATGGTAACTCCGATATGGTTGGGTAAAACCTTTTTAGGTATTTCCCGTTTATCAGTTTCAAATGAATTTTCCCTTCCAAATCTTGAAGCCTGTATACCCCTCCTTTTAGCACCTGGTAAACCTTGAAAGGGCCTTCCTAAGTAGGGGACCACTTACCAAACCAATTAGTCTTAGCTTCAATCGGTAGAATGGCCTTCCAAACCAACTGGACCTCTTGGAATCCTTTCTGCTTTACTCGCTTGTCATATGTGTTGGCCACAACTATATTTCGGATCTACATAAAGTTCAACTCTTTTAAGCATTCTTCTCTTAGATCTTCCAATTCGGTCATCATAGCTTCGTTGTATTGTCGTGGTGACAAGTTGTGTTTGTGCGCCATGCGTAAGGATTTTATAGTGATCTCCATGGGTAGCACTGTGTAAGGGTGTCAATCGGTCCGGAACCAGGTATTCGGTCCGGTTCTAGTTTCGGTTCCAAGGAGTGTTAGTGTGATCCAGAACCGGACCAAGTCCCGTCTCGGTTCTGAAAATTGATACTCGTACCCGACCTATCCGGTTCTTGTTCCTATTTGGATTTTGTATTTGGTTCTTATTTGGTTACAATATCTCGTTTCAAATTCGATTTTGTTATGTAGATGCTATTCAAAAGACAAAATATAAATGTTTATTCACTATGTTATTAGTTTTCCCCAACAAAAGAATGAAAAAAAAAATCATGAGCTATCGATCATTTACTGAACTTCTAATATCGTTAATTTTCCTACTTTAAAACACAATATGCAGAGATAGGAAGAACAGAATACTTCAAACTTGAAGAGTTACAATGAAGTAGATTGTTTAACTCATGATTCATGAGTCCCAATGCAACAAAAACTAAAAAAAAAAAAGAAGAGGGTTTTAGAGTTGGACTATAATTGAAACTCTATAAGATAATTTACCATTTAGGTGATTGAATATATTGGGTTTCCATTTAAGTAATGTCAAGTTTTTAGTTAAAGAGGAAAAAGTGGACATTAAGTTATCCAGTCCGGTTTCGGTTAGAACCGCCGATTCTTGGCATAAATCCAGATCCGAACCGAACTGAATTATAAATACTTATTTCAGATCCAGGATTTAACTATATTATAATGGGTTGGATTTGGTTCAGGTATTCTATCTGGATCTGGAATTGGTTTTCGATTTTAGTTCCAATTTGACACCCTTAGCACTGCGTCCTGACCGAATGTCAATGAGAAGGGAGTGGTTCCTATTCCTAACCGTTGTTCCTATACATTATTGCAAATGGTGCAAGTCATAGTGATGTGGAAAATGCGTTCCAACATTCAGGAGAATCAAATTAGTCGGACCTTCAAAGTTGTATTATGTGTAATGCGAGTTCTAGCGAAGGAGAAAATTAGGGCATCCAATGTCACTAGGATACTAGAGAGATTGCCCAGAAACCCAGATACTACCCTTATTTTAAGGTAAAGTATAAAAGATAAAATATATTGTTTAAATATAAGTTTTTTTTTATTTGTGTTTTACAATTTTTTTTTCACTATTTCCTTGTGCGTATGTCATAGAACTTTATTGGCGCCATAGATGGTACTCACATCCATACGATAGTTTCAAGAGAAGATCAAATCTTATATAAGAATTGAAAGGGGATCTACTCAAAATGTGATGTGTATATGTTCATTTGATATTCGATTTACATATGAGTATGCAGAGTGGGAAAGTAGTGCGAATGAATATCGAGTATTTGAATATGTAAGGAGAAATTCTATATTGAGTTTCCCACATCCACCTCCAAGTATATTTGATTTTTTTTTTCAAATTACCATAGTACGTTAGGTAATTAGAGTATATATTTAATAATTTATAAACCTTTTCTTGTAGGAAGTATTATGTTGTCAATTCTGCTTATGCAAGTTAAACTGAATATTTGACACCATTTAGAGGTAAGAGGTACTATCTACCTAACTACAAAGGGCCCAAAAGATCCCTAAGAACAACAAAAGAATTATTAAAGTACAAAAATTCATCTCTTCGAAATGATATTGAACGTGCCTTTGGGTTTTTGAAAAACCAATCTATTAAGGTAAATGCATTCTTCCTTTTTGAAGGATCAAGCGTCAATATTAATTGCAAGTTGAGTGCTTCATAACTTTATTAAAGAAGAACATATTTTAGATGCAGAATTCTTAAACTAAGTGCAGATGACACAGAAGCAAGTGATGTATTGAATCCCCCATATGAAGACTATGCTCCTTTTATATCACAAGCAAGTCAGCATGATGGGGCTAAAAAGATGAATGCCACTAGGATAAGAATTGCAAATGCAATTGCTAGATAAGAAAGGATACCACAAATAGTAGAGAATTTGATTTGTTTTTTTATCCATAGATACATTATTCAATAATATGTTATTTGGTTAGGTTAAAAACAAGAACTATAGTAGTACAATTTCGTAAATTTCTTATGATGCTTGCTTTTTCTAATTACAAATTCATGATTTGATAATCATGTCTGAGATATTTCTTTTAAATTTTATCAAGGTATAACTTGTTCAAATATAAACAATATATATAGATGTAACCTAATTTTGTCATCCAACCTTGGCATTAATGACTTACAGGATGTGGATACGATCTACACTTTTAATCGACGTAGAATTTGGCCTTTCAAATCAACTTGAACTCATCCCAAAAACCCTAGCTTAACCCAAAACCCTAGAGCCCAGTAAAGCCCAAAACCATAATCCATACAAGGCCAAACTATGCCCAATTTTTTGGAACTCAATACTAACACATTATAAGTTGAAGAATCGAATCTAGGCATTCTCCAATAGTGTAGGAACGATATGAAAAAGGATTGCCAGACGTTCCCAAGGTGTAACAGGGTGAGAGCCCTTCCTTGTGAGTCGATAATGGTTTTGATCCAAAAAGAGGCTCCACACCCAAACTGATGGATAGTATTCAAAAATATGATTCAAACGTTGTATGGTGCATGAAAATCAGACAACTAGATCTCCCAGGATCATACCCGAAAGCTAGAAGCCATATAGAGAGTATGATCAACATCTATCTGATTCAAGGAAAATTCTTTCTTGTGGCCCTACAAAAAGTAGGCGGCCCCACTAAATTATTGTTGCCCCGTAAAAAGTTAAAAATATGTTGTGGCTTGTTTGCATGCGAACCCCCATTTTTTTACCATTTTTGGCAGCCCCACAAATATTCACCCTTTTGGGTCTAAATCCCTATAAAAAGGAGACTATTTACCCATCCCAAGACACACAAGGTTCTACCCTTTCACCTACCTCTATCTTTGTGAGCTACCTATTCTCCCAAGTGTCCTAAAGTGTGGAGAAAGCCCTTTAGCCTTTGCTTTTCCCATCCTAACCTCTGCTGGTCGAAGTTTTGTCGAAATACTTGCCAGTCCCATTACATCTTCGTAGGTTAGATCATCTCTCCATGCTTTGCTGGTTCAGACTGAGGTGGTAACTATCTTTGGACCTTATTACTCTCTTGCACCCAACCTTCTTTCACCATCCTTCATGATAGAAAATTTTCCTTGTCATAGGAATGAATCATTCCCTTTTCGCAAGACAGACCCTACCAAAACCGAAGTAAAACCCAAAGCTTGGTTTCACTTTTGGCCTCGTCATTTAGAAGGTTGGAGTGACTGGGTCGAGCAAATGACCGGTGCTAAATCTAATGAGTGGCATTCTTTGGGGATCTTCCATGCCATTCAATTGACAAAGTGCTTTGTTCCTCCCAATCATCCTCTTCGTCAGGAGGCCATGTGCTTCTGGTCGCGTTCCACCAATACCTTTCACTTTCCTTGTGGTATGCTTAGTCCTACCCTTCTGGATATAGGAGCTCTATTGGATCTTAGTCCATTGGGCAAGGAATTTAATGGAGTCACGAAAGGGTCTCTTGTGGGCTATGGTCTAAAGTTTGCCAGACATTGTTCTTACCCTTACTACATAACCACTTATAGGAAACTGGCCAGTCCTATTTCTCAGCAAGAGTACCTGGAGTTTCTGCTTTTGTGGCTGTGTCGTTCCATGATCTGCTCGAGGGTAGAAAAGATTTCCAAAACCCTTCTAAAATTGGCTAACGCTTTAGCCGACGGTCACCCTATACACTTGGCTCCTTTTGTTCTCTCTCATCTGTATTGAGGATGTAATGTTCTTCTTAATGAGAACTTCACCAATGGTGGTGGCCCTTTTTGGATACTCCAAATGTGGCTTAGGGCCTACTTTCCTGAAATCTATCCACGTCAGGTCCAAACTCTACTTCCGTTATTGGTTATTTCTTCAGACATATGCCCACATCACCTTTTCCTCATGGTCATTATTTTAACTTCTTTTTGAGTCTTCCTTTCACTCGTTCCTATGATGATTTTGTCCCTTTTCATTCTCTTGAGAACTTTTCTGAATGGTTGGTCGCCACCATCTGTGATCCTTCAGTATCGGCTGACTTGTGGTCTCATTACCTGACATGTCGCGACTTGCACTTTAGGATTACCCTTGAGCGTTCCAGGAACAACATGTGTGGGGTTGAGTGTTATAATCCTCACTTTGTAGCTTGTCAGTTTAGATTGGTCCAAATGGCACCCTACCCTTGTTGTTACTCATTATCCTACCAAAAGCTTGACCATGTTAAGCTTTTTGATGAGGAAGCAATTCAAAAAATCACAGAAATCAAAGCTTTGTCCTTTCTGAATTCATCCCCTTCTATTTTCAATTTGCCCTTTCTATGACATATCACTTTCGGTCTTGGTGGAAATCCTATTATGCAGGGGTGTTAGATGCAGCTCTTTCTGGTCATACATCCACCCCTTCTATTCCAAACCACAACTCTAATACAATCTCTCTTTTTGATGTGCAGAGTCAGGGTGACCGGAAACATCATCTCCATTCAGCATAAGGTATGGCCGAAATAACTATGTTCATGAATGCATCATTCTTCATTCTATGCCCCCATCCCAGAATGCTTCATTGTGAAGATCCTTTAGGTTATAGTTGAATGTTGCCAGGACTTCCGCAACTGCTTTCTTTTGACTTGTTTGACCTTCTCTTTCTTTTATTTCAGCTGTCTCACCAAGGGATTCCGTTCAAGATTCTTCAGACACAGCCGAAGAAGTTCTAGAGTTATTTGTACTGCCTTCAGAGGGTCTTCCTGATAATCAAGCTTCCTTAACAAGGTTAGGAGGAGAGAAGTTTATGGTCGTTAATCCTTTCAGTCCTGCAGCGTGGTTACATAGAGCAACTCAAAGACTTAAGCCATTTGCTCAACAACATTGTCCTTGGTGTGGTCGATCTCATAAACTCTACTAGTCCTCTCCTAGTTGATTACAAATTTGCCTCTCAAGAAATAGAGGATGAAAAGTTAGACTGAAGTGTCTCATGGCAGCTACCGAGGCCTCTCAGGCTTAAATTATGATCTTGGATGATGAGATTCACCGTCTTCAACCAAAAAGAGAAGTTGCCAAGCAGATTATGGAATCCAAAACCCAAGAGTTCAAGGACCTCTATAAAGAAGTAGCTGCCTGGACTGAAGACTTCCAAACCAAGGATATTCAGGCTAAAAAATGGGAAAAAGACTTACTTGAAGCTGACCAGACTCTATTAGAGCTAGATAAGAAACTTAAGGAGAGCTGGCATACCTTTTCCAAATATTTTGGGCCTGCCAGTTAGTAAAGCCTGAATGGAATGTTCTTTCATGTTTGAACCTCCCTTTCTTCTCTACTTTAGCCTTCTGTTTTAACCATCTTGTAGTTCTTTTCTTTTTTTTTTTTGGTAGATGCAATGGTCATTATTTCTTTAAATTGCCACACAAGTTGTAGGTTGTGTGCTTACTTATTTTATTCAACAGGTTCCTATTTGACTGGATAATACTTTTTCAAGTATTTCCCATTGACTGGTTTTAATTGGATCTATCCATTAGGTCTTGCAATCTGTATGCTTCACCTTTGAGCATCTGGTATATCTCAAATGGTCCTTCCCACGTAGGTGACCATTTCCCATACAAGTTAATCTTAGCTCTAGTCGGTAGAATAGCTTTCCATACCAATTGTCCTTCTCTAATGTCTTTAGGCTTAACACACTTGTCATATGCTTTGGCCACCATCCTTTTCTATGCTTGTATATAATTTAAAGCTTTGATGCATTCCTCTGTTAGGTCTTCTAATTCAGTCAACATAGCTTCACTATATTCAAATGGAGTCAAACTATGTTGTTGGGCAACTCATAGTGATTTAGTAGAACTGCATCATGGCCAAACATTAAAGAGAAGGGCAGAGTCCTTGTGCCTGACTGTTTAGTGGTTCGATATGCTCGAAGGACTTCAGGTAGTAACTTAGCCCAGGCAGAAGGATTATCATAAATGACTTTAGCCAAATTTGACTTTAAAACCTTATTACTTGCCTCAGCTTGACCGTTTCCTTGAGCATAGTATAGAGTTGAATGAATAATGGCAATCCCATATTCTTTGGCGAATTCCAATACCAAATCTCCTGTGAACACAGTCCCATTATCTCAGATAATGGTTTCAGGGATCCCAAACTATGAATGATACCTTGTTTCAGGAACTTGATCACATCCGTATGGTTCACAACCTTGAGTGGAATAGCTTAGACCCATTTAGTAAAATAATCTGTCATGACTAGGATGAAACTATGCCCCTGATTGGAAGGAGGGTAAATTTTTCCAATGATATCCATTGCCCATCCTCTAAAAGGCCATTGTCTAACAATTGGGTGTAAACCAGTTGCTGGGGCTCATTGGATCGGCCCAGCCTTTGGCATGCTTGACACCCTTTTGCATATTTTAGGTAATCATTCACAATAGTTGGCCAATGATAGCCATATCGTCTAATCAGCTAATGCATCTTTGGACCAGCTTGACTTGCTCCATAAATCCCTTCATGGATCTCGGCCATAATTTGCAGGGATTCATTTACTCCCACACATAATAGCAATAGGCCATCTTCAACTTTCCTATATAATTGACCACCTAAGGCCACATATCCAAGGGTCTGATATCTAGTTTTACGGTCAGTTTTGATATTGGGATTTTGCAGAAATTGGAGTAGTGGTGTTTTCCAATCAGGCTTTAATTCTTCCAAGCTATTTATCTCGATCGTTATAGGTTCTGTAATTGATGAGAAAAGCTTCCTCCAAAGAATTATTACTTGCTTGTGTTGACCTTCACCTAGCTTTGCACCTGAGGTAGCCTGAGCCAAACTATTGGCCATGGAGTTTTCTTTCCTTGGAATGAATCTAAGAGATGTATCTTGGATCTCTTGATCAGGCTTTGGGTTTTTTCCAAGTATCTGGTTAATGATTCACTTTTGTATCGATACTCCTCAGCTATTTGTTTGATCACCTATTGTGAATCTCCGATCACCTCCACTATGGGCACGTCCATCTGTAAAAGAGTTTCCAGTCCGATCAACAAAGCTTCATATTCTGCCTGATTGTTGGAACAGGTGAAACACAACTAAAATGCTAGATGTGTCTCCACGCCTTGTAAGGAAATGATCACTACTCCTGCTCCAGTTGACCATTCTGTCTGCAATCCATCAAAGAACATCTTCTAGGGTAACAGATCGACTACATTTTCCTGTGATACTCTTATTGGCGGGTGGTCTGCCAGGAAATCTGCTAATGCTTGCTTCACGGCCTTCTAAGGCACATATTGTAGAGAAAATTCAGTTAGGGCCATTGCCCATTTACCAATTCTTCCTTGTACTATTGGTTTATTGAGCATATATTTAATAACATCTGTTTGGCATAACACCTCCTCGGTAATCGGTACCAGGTAGTATTGTAATTTTGTGCACGAAAAGAATAATGACAAATACAGTTTCTCAATGCCCGTATATCTAATTTCGGTGTCATTGAGAGTCTGACTTAAATAGTACATCGCTTTCTCATGATCGTGTTCGTTGTCTTGTGCCAGCAATCCCGCTATGGATTCGGATGCGGCTGAAATATATAGTTTTAATGGAATTCCTCTTCGGGGTGGTGTCAGCACAGGTGGATTGGTCAGATATCTCTTGACTTCTTCAAATGCATTTTGATGGCTTTTCTCCCAGTAAAATTCTTTCTCATTTCTGAGTTTGAGCAATGGAGAGAAAGATCTTACCCTTCCTACTGAATTTGAGATAAATCGTCTAAGGAAATTCACCTGACCTAGGAACTTTTGCAATTCCTTTTTATCATGAGGGGTCTGGCTTCCATTATGGCTCGTGTCTTGTTTTTATCCACATCTATTCCTTTTTGATGTACCAAAAATCCTAGAAAATTCCCTGAGGATACTCTAAAGACACATTTTAAAGGGTTCATTGTAAGGCCTCTTCATTTGGTCGAAAGTCTTTGTTAGATGCTCAAAATGCTCACTCTCATTTTGAGATTTGACCACCAAATCATCAAAATATACTTCAAGGAAATTCCAATCATGTCATGAAATATCGTATTCATGGCCCTCTAATATGTAGCTACTGCATTCTTGAGACAGAATGGCATTACCACCCATTCATATGTTCCCAATGCCATTAGGCAACGGAATGCTGTCGTGGGTATATTGTTTTCAGCTATAAATATTTGGTTATAACCTGCATGGTCATCCATGAATGATAGCATTTGGTGTTTGGATGCTAAGTCCACTAGCATGTCTACCATGGGCATAGGGTACTCATCCTTAGGCGTGGCCTTATTCAGGCCTCTAAAGTCAATGCATACCCTAAGTTTTTCGATTTTCTTGATGACTGGAACCACGTTAGACAACCATTCTACATATCTAGGGGTTCTTATGAAACCGGCTTTGAGCAACCGCTCAATTCATCTTTAATTTTTAAGACAATTTCTATCACCATCCTTCTAGGGGATAATAGTTGGTATTCGTCCATAATAGGTAACCAATGCTCTACGAGCTTATGGTCTAAACCTGGAATTTCAGAGTAATCCCAAGCAAAGCAATTTTTATTGGTCGTAAGGAGGTTTATAAGCTTTTCCTTGAAGTCTTGCCGTAAAAGCCCACTTACAAAAATCGGTCTTCTATCTTCCTTTGATCCTAAATTTACTTCCTATAGAGGATCCTCCACTTTGGCTAAAGTCTCTTCCGTCTTTGGTGGGGCTAGTGGTAGATCCTTTACCGCAAGACTTAGGTTGTATTCTCTCCCTATGGTCATGACTGTTGGCGCATCTGCCAAACGATGCTCCATCTGAGCCACTGCCAATCTCCTAACTGTGTCTTTGACTGCTCCTTGTTCCATTGAAGATTGCATCAAGTATTAGTCTTCGTCCCTTAATGATGACCTTCGAATAATGCTGGCCATGCTCTAAATCGGCTGACCGTTATTATGGTCGGTCTGCCATCTTCATCAGGCTCTATAAATTTAATAGGGGAAACGTCCACATGGTAAAACATCGCATCAGCCAAACTAGAATTAACAAGCAATGGCCAGTTATCTACCATAACCACCTCCACCTGACCTCACTCATTTCAAAACATGAGGAAGTGGTGCAAAGAAGAAGGTACACTACTACTGGCATGAATCCAGTCACGTCCCAACAATGCGTTTTAATTAGCCGTGGCATCCATGACAAAAAAAAGCAGTCATGGAACTCCATCATCCAACCTTTAATTCGACTGGTAGGACGCCTCTTGGAGAGCTAGCATCTCCAAGGAAATTGATCACAACAACATCCACAGGAAAGAGATCATTCTCATTCCATTGAAGTTTGGCCATCATTCATAACGGTAATATGTTAACTAGTGCATTATTGTCCACCAACACTCTTGAGACTGGATTTCCATCCATGTTTATAGTGACATAGAGTGGTTTCAAGTGTTGGGTCATTTCCTTAGTTGGCCGGTCAAATGAAGCCCTGACCGTTTCCTATGCTAGTTCTAGGGGTGGAGATTTTTTGTTCTCTTCTCTTGTTGAACCAACTTCTAATTTATTTGTGAGTTCGGTCACCACATCCACTTTGAGAATTTCTGGGAGTTGGTCTTCACCATCAGAGTCAAGCTCCTCTATGTGGGCTGAATGTTTTAGAACACTTTGGGCAATATATAAATCAGATTAATGGATAATTGTGCCTCTACTGATCCGAACATCATATTAATGAATTCCTCGAAATCTTCGCTGTTGACTGTCTTGATATCGGATACCTTAGGATCAACTTCTGAACTGACCACTTGTTTCACCTTTGGGTCAAGCCCCTCATTTTTACCCTGAGCATTCGATCACTCTTTCGACCTGGTTACCGCTTTAGGTGACTCAGGTTGGGTTTTCGTTTCTTTTTCAGTCCACTGTATTGTAATGATCGATGCCAATGCACCCTTTTTCTTCTCCCTTTGGTCCTTATAAGGTTGTGTGTGATCGTAATGACCCCTCTCTCCAGATGGCAGCTTGCTGCCTTTGCCACCTTCTTCTTTGGGTCCTGGTCATATCTTAGCCTTCATCAAAATGGAATTTGGGGTGCCTAGCTATTCGCCATTGGCGAGTGTGTTCCATTTTTTGGACGTACCATCCTCAAATATGGACTTCTTGACTACTCTCTATTTCCTGTCTTGTAAGTGTATATGCGGTTTCAAAGGGGTCCCTTAAGTGGGGAGTACATGAAGCGTTCCCTAGCTAGAATCCGCTCATGCTCATGTCCCCTAGATGGGGGACATCTCATTTTGTCTTTCACAGGCCTGCGTCTTTCCTCCACTTGCCTTTGGTAAGGCCAATGCTCAAATTCTGAGTTTTGCCCAAAATCTAGTCTCCTTTTTACAACTAGCTTTGGTCGGACTTTCTTAGGGCTATGACATGTTTCCTTAGCTGTGGCGACAGTATGAGCCTTGTGACTGTCGTCTGATTTTTTCCCCTAGAGACTGGTACAGGGCCTCGAGGGTCTCCAGTTTGCCCTTAAGTTGAGCGATTGGTCTCATTGATCAGACACTTACAATGGCGACAACTGCTCTAATGGAATTTTTCTTTTGACTGAGAACCTGAGCTTCTGGAGCCTTCTTCTTGCTTGTGGGCTTACAGGTCTTTTAAGTCTTTCAACAGGACTAACTGTCCATTTGGTCGTCTTCTTTGTTCAGACGCATTCTTCTTGCTTTGGCCATCCCTCAAATCTACTTTCGGCCTCGGACTTGTTCTTGGAGGCCATTACTCCATGACATCTCCTGACTTAGCTAAAGCTAAGTGGGACATAAGTGGTCTCAGTTTTGAGCTTTCTCTTCTCGGAACTGCTTGTGGGTGTGACAGTTGGCCAAAAAGGTTCGCATTGACCATATTGACCGCAGGAAATAGATCTTCGTCAACTACCATCACGCTCTTATCTTTCTCTAGAAATTTCAACTGGCCATTGTTTATGGCCTTCTGTATGGAATTTCGTAAGACAACACAATTATTAGTAAAATGAAAATCTGTATTATGCCATTAGCAATACTTCCTATCTTTGAGTTCTACAGCTGGGGGTATTGGTACCCCTCGGACAATTTGATTTGTTTGTCCCTTAACAATTGGTCAAAGATTATTTCAACCATGGACATGTCAAACGAATATTTTACATTTGAATCATAATTTTGAGGCTGAAAATTTCTCTGTGCAATTGTTCTATCCTGAGGATTGGTCAAAAACTTGCACACGTAGGGTTTGCCTTCCACATTTTCGGCTAGGTCGATTTCACAGTCAATAGTATTGGCTAGTTTCTGCTGGCTGGAACCTATGAGTGCCAAGTTATATGTCGCTCCTTTATATGTATTCGCAGTAGAGACATGCCTCTGCTCTTCCTCTTTCAGGATTTGCTCATAGCAGATGGCTTGTGCCACTAGCTGGCTAAGGTCTGTAAACTCTTGGCCAAATCACTTTCTTAATTCCAAAGACAAACCACTAAGGGCCATCTTTACAAATTTCCCCTCTTGGAGGCTGATGATACACTGGTGCTTGGCCACTTTGAACCTATTGACAAATTGGCTGACAAACTCACCATTCTCTTGGTACATCTTTGCAAGGTCGGATACTGATATCATAGGCTCAGTCCTATAGAATTGGAGATGAAATGTATCTTTAATCTCTCCCCAATTCTGTATAGAGTTGACCGACAAATTATAACACCATGAGAAGGCCACCCTGGTCAATGAGTTAGGGAATAACCTTAACTTTATAAGGTCTATTGCCCCTATGGTCCCACATTGGATAGTGAAACATGCTATGTGTTCTATCGTAGACATGTTATCTTCCTTAGAAAACTTGGAGAATTCATGTATCTTCAGATTTCTTCCTATGTCAATCATATCCAGATATTTCAGGTATGGTTTTCGGTATACAGGCCTCATAACTTGTCACACCCCGTTCACACTGAACTGGAGCGGTGACCGAGTTAACACCGGTTAACCCAAACCTGCCAGGATCATCAGATACTGTATTCCACCACAACATACACACGCTAACACAAGTTCATCAGATCAGCGGAAGACTAAGTTTTACCTTTGAATAAATCTCATATACTTGATACCCGAATTGTGATACAATAAATATATATACATTTGGGCCCGAAGGCATGATATATACACAAAAAGAATAAAATTCAAATATCAAGTATATACAGGAAATCATCAAAAACCATCAGAGTACACAGCTCGGCTCGGTTTCAAAGCTGGAGCTCAGCTCGGCATCAGGGGTTGTGCCCAGCTCGGCATCAAAAGAAAGAGCTCAGCTCGGCCTCAGAAGTGGAGCTCAGCACGGCCTCCAGGGTGGAGCTCAGCTCGGCCTCAGAACTGCTGTCCTGCAGCACAGCTCTCGCACGAGCAGTCTACGCCGTGCTCAAACTCCTCAGGGGTCCACCAGTCCTCTTCAGGAAACTCGACTGTGGGACCCACCCCCTGCTCCTCAGATGTATGACCTGCAAAATCATCTAAAAAGGGGTGCACACGTGGGATGAGCTCACTAGCTCAGTAAGTAGAAAGATGGACCACACAACAGTCCACACATCACAACACATCATATGCACTACATGCCATGCTATACATTTTAAATCACATCCACCTAAGCAACATTACTAAGTC
>NW_024870662.1:186420-225073 GCF_013358625.1 Macadamia integrifolia
CTACGGCATCTAGTCTATCAATGCATTATGCACCATGATGTCCACATTCAACATATTAACATCTCATTCAATTGGCATTTGAAAAGTAAACATAGCATATATGCACATCAATGTGCGGAATGACTAATCTACATAGCATATTCATGATGACATGACTAGATTAGATATAATTAAATGAATGCCCAACAATTGCCTTGAAACAAGGCCAAACGTCCTCTCTCCACTTACTTGTAGCGTACAAGGATTCCCGATCGGTATGGGTGAGATCCGGAGCGAATCGGGTAGGATTTGGTGAACCTAACATAATTGAGCGGGGTTAGTACTTCACCATTTTAGAATCAAAATTAATGAAATCCGATGTCAAAATCGTGTTTAGAACGTCAAAAGAAGGTCACACGTCCGATTTGGGTTCGATCGGACATATGGATCACCTTCGGGGCCACACGGGTGGGTCAGACAGGTGGGCTGTCTACCCACCGATTTTACCCACCGGTTATGACCGGCGGGTAGGGGCCCGCCGGTTGTACCCGTCGGTTGGGCCAGGGACCCATTGCTAAGACCGGCGGGTAGGTACCCGCTGGTTGTACCAGCCGGTGGTACCCACCGGTTAAGCCTGAAGGCCCCCTGCCTTCTCAGGTGGGTACCCACAGGCGGGTAGGTACCCGTCGGTTGTACCCACCGGTTTTGGCGGAAAAGACACTGTTTCTTTCCCATTTTCTCCATCCTTTGGGGAATCAAATGGGGCTTTCCCCCACCCATTCTTCACACCTATGAAGTCCTATAGGATGGTTCTAACCTAGATCTAGGTTAGATTCAAGTGAGGGAAACCATCTTACCTTCTTTACCCAAGAATGACTTCAAACCCTTCAAATCACTTCAAACTCACAATGCTTCTTCTACCTTGTCAATATCTCTTCAAATCCTTCAAGATCAACACATAAATCATCTATTAAACCTTAGATTCATCATTTCAAAGGGTATTTACAAGATCACAAGAAACCATACTCGAATCAAGGGTTTAAAGCTTGGGTATGGTGAATGTTCACAAAACCCAACTTTTCTTACCTCCAACTGTAGATCTAGAGTTGAAGATTACTCTCCCGGCACCGGAATGGCAAGATCGAGCTTCGGCGCCACTGAAATCCTTCCTTTCTTCCTCTTCCTTCTCTTCCTTTCCTCTTCCCTTTCTTTTCTCTCTCCTCTTTACTTTTCTCACCAAACGTACGAGGGTAATAAATGGAAAGAAAAGAAATCATAAAGCCTTATATACTATTCCTAATTAAGTCAATAGTGCTCTTGGATGGGTCACTCAGGTGGGTGCACCCACCTGTCCTACCCACCTGAGAGTCAAGACTTGGGATTTTGACCAGGTTCGGACCTCGGCGCGAACCCCACCCCAGGCATACGATGTAGCATATGTATATACCTTAAAATACAGATATAATACCTGTTTTATCCATACATAGCCTTATGATAGGTGCACGTACACGGTTTGGGCACTCCCGTCTCTTCTAGCACTGGCTCGGACTTGTCGGGCCAGCCGGTGTTTAAGGTCACCCGTGCCATCATAGCCCATAAGGAACCCGCTCTAATTTCCTCTGGCTCGGTTCCTGCATGGTTAAACCGGTTCAATCGCGAAATCAGACCGGGTTTAAGAAGCGGGGTATTACATAACTGGTCTGAAAGCGGAATTAATTTGGTCTTGAATCACCCTAACCAGTTTTTCCCAGTCAACCATCATATGGTTGGCCTGAGCCATGAATGGCTCTGGCATAGCAAAGGCTAGATTCCTTTGACCATATTTAGCATGGTCAAACATGTTGTTTTCTTACCACCTTGCCCCTTGATGGTCCGGTATGTTCTAGTGAGAGATAGTTGGTCTATCCCCATTCCTATGGCCCTGATGGTCTTGATTATTGGTCTGGTAAAGATGACCACCCAGGGGCACAATGTTGGCCCTGTCGCATACTATGAACCGTTCACAGGAACACTTGTTGCTCCAGGGGTAGTCGTATTAGCCAGTGCATACATGAACCTTACTGGTATTTATGGTTATTGTATGTTACTTGTGGTTGTTGGCTAGTTCCAACATTCCCTTCCTGGACTGCAACCCCTGCTTCCCGAGCCTACTCACCAAACCCTGGAGGACTACTGGAGGAGGCTAGATTAGGTTTAACCTGGCCATTAGATCTGGTTTGTAGCATCACAAATGCCATCATCTGATCAATCTTACGATCAATTATAGAATTCTATAATTGGTCTATTCTTTGGGATATATCTTCAGACATTGGTTGTGAGGCTACTTGAATGGCGGTATGTACCTGCCTTGCCACTTCATCGGCCGCCATAACCTACTGGCCTGCATATGACTGTCCAATTTCTAGGTTTGGACTGGAAGCTTCTATAGGGCTTGGTGTTTGTTGCACCTCAGAACTTCTGAAGTTTCCTCTTGTCTAAACCACCATGTTGACGAGTAGTCCCACCAAACGTGCCAAAAAGATGTTGGCACAAAAATTCCTCCCTTAACTATGGTTAGTTAATCGTATTAGTGTATGCGCGGGTGTGCTAGAATCCTTCCTGACCATATTCAAAATCAAATCTGACTTCGACCACACGATCTGGGTCCTACTCTTGCCCCGATAGCTCCAGGGACTTTTCATGAATCAAAACCTCCAAAGGATGAGAGAATAAATCGCATTAATCCTATCAAAAAGGAGTTTTTGAAATACAAAACACTAAAGCCTAACATATAGACTTTGTGGATTGAAAATTCACAAAGAAGTGAACAAACAAGTTCTACTCCGTCTCTAATTCTAAATACAGGAATGAAAAATATGGAATTGAAATAAAGAGTTACATTGTTGGTTTTGTTTGAATGTGTTGATTGTCCCTTGTATTGGGTGGCTTTTTCTTCTTATATACCTTAGATCCATTAACTGTTCCATCGCCCTCGTTATTTGCCTACTTCGCCCATGAAGTGGTTCTTCCAATATACTGTCGCCACCTGTCCCACTAACTTTGCCTTATGCAGGCATATCTTAACCGCTCTGGCGAACCGGTATCAACTTTTACGTGGGTGACAAACCGATACGGTCAGCCCATGTTTTCTTCCAAATACCCAAAACCGCCCCTGCCACGTCACTAGGGCGTATTTTGAATTTTGGGCGCCAACATATACCGTACCAAGTCTCAATCATTAAATCTATGTAAAGACTTTGGTGTCTAAACAAATTTCAATCCAAGTCCGGATCACCTAAGGTGAGCGGTGAGTGATAGTGACTATTCAACGGCTAGGAGGGACCTGAGGCCAAGGTGAATGGGTATCCATTCACCGTGGCCCATTGACCGCATACAATAAGAGGGGGAGAGATATGAGGAGAGAGGGGGTCACATCGAGACCCTCTCTTGAAAAACTTTGTACCTTAGCATGATTACCGAAGGAAAAGAGTAGAAATGAGATTTTCTTATCCCTAAACCTCAAAAAATAGGACAAAGTTTTATTCCAAGGTCATGTGAAGGTTTGGTAACCAAGGTTTCAAAAAAATGGAATCTGAGAACCGAATCGGATGATAACAGAGTGAAATCGGAATTAGCCGATTCCATGGATTTACACATCCAATAAAAAGTTTTGGCCCAAGTCACTAGCCGATTCCCAAGGTGCTCTCTCTCCCCAAAATATAAAGGGTTATGACAATTAACTCCACCATTCACTTAAGTAGGTCCATGATCATGTGATAAGTTGTCACATTATTAGCTTTATGTATTTTGTGTCCTTTCACCTCCATCTAATAACAAACAATTAAAAGGAAATGATTACCCCCCAAAAAAAATCAATTAAAAGAAAATACAATAAAAAAAAAGTTATTATTATTATTTTTTGGGAAAAAATAAGCATAGAAGACAAAGTGGCCCCTACACCAAGAGATAGTTGGAGGCGAAATGATCACCCCACCCCTCATGAAAGGTGGAAATCCTACCCTCATTAATGCTTTTATTAGTGCTACTATTGTTCCACACATTGGTATAAGGGCCACGCTGCCTCTTAGGGAATCATCTCCCTTTTTTTTCGAGGAAATTTTTTGTAGTCATCCATGAATCTTGCAGAAAATTTTATTAAATTTAATATGGCTGTGACCGATCTAATTAATTCTTGTCAATTCCAATTTCACTCTATTACCATCCAGTTCGATGATTCCCAAATTCCATATTTTGAAACCTCGATTACCAATCCTTCACATAAACATGGAATAAAACTTTGTTCAATTTTTTGTGATTTAGGAGAAAGAAACTCACATTTCTACTCTTTTCTTTCAGTGATCATACTAAGTCCTATTGGATTCATTCAAAACTTTAATTTCAAAACTCTGCAACATTTATATGTTTCCATTTCGACTGGTATTTGGGATCAGCCCTTAAAAGTTTTCGAGCCACAATTTGACCCAAGTTGAAATTGGTGATCAGTTAGGCACCAAATTCTTTACATAGATTCAACAATTGGTATGTTCATTTATGGGTGCTTTCTTTACCATTTCCTTTCTTCCATGCTGGTGAATAATTTTTTTTTTTCATTCAATTATTAGGTTGGGTAGTTGTACTAGTCCATTCTACCTGAAAAAAAAAAATGTTGAACAAGTCCAACACATGGGTTGCAACCAAAAAAAGGTTAGGATTGAGGACCGGGATCCTCTGTCTTGCGACACGACGTGTAGCTCAGATCCAAGGGATGGGAGTACCTTGGGCTGCGTGTCTAAGGGCTCCCAGCCCTTGGATCTGTGCTACACTATAGCACGTGCTACAGAGGAGCCCGATCCTAAGATTAATTGGTGATGGGTTCCAAGGATGAGAACTAAAATGGAAGTATAATTCCTCCATCAATTCATCCTAGTGAAGATTATCGTGTAGTTGCTCTAGATCAGTTGAGATCGATTTTGAGTCTTGATAAATTTGATATCGATTCACTTGTATGATCTAAGGGTAAAAAGATTCTAAAAAAAATGATTTAGAAAAAGGGGGGTAAATCTGTCCAATCCTAAACGATTTGATATCCGGATTCGTATCAGTTGAGATCGTTCTCGAGTTTTAAAACTTTGATGGCAGGTAGAAAAATTTTTTTTTTCTATGAAAAGAAAAATATTCATTAACAAAACAAAAATCGATCCACAACATGATTAACATGCATAGATAACTTCCTACTTCTAGCCTTATCAACACAATTAGTAGCAACCAATGCAAGAAACTTAGGTTTATAAGTCATAATTCAAGATATTTGTGAAAGAATTCTACCAAAAAGAAAAGATATTTGTGAAAGAACATAAAAAATTCTCACTTAGTAGCTACCACCCTTTATGATCAGATTATAAGAGGGATGCATGTGCTCGGTGCAAATTGCAAAATGTTTTGATTTTGATCCAGTTTGGATTTGGTCTATACAAAAAGTAAATATTATACCCAAATAAACAATCTTTTTTATAGGTTACAGGCGACACCCTTAGTTCTGATAGCTAGCAAGCACAGAATTCATATATGATCTTATGGATTGGGCTCGTCTCCAACAACTCACATTCTAAGTAACATCCAACGATGGCTCATAGAACGACACATAGATAAATGTAAATCGGATTGTGAACAATCAACCCATTTGGTTCTCAAAAAATGTACTCAGTCAATCCACCCCAACCCAAGGAAAAACCCAAACCCGAGGATCCCCTTCTATTCTCTCTCCCTATTTTGATTTTCAATCTTTTCCTCTTTCTCTCCTGATTTCACTAAACCCTACGAGGAAAAATCACAAAGACCAAAGAGGAGAATGAGAACGAAATCGAAGGTGAACTGGCAAAGGAGGAGAAGGAGAATCAAATCATGATAGGGTTTTTATACCTAAGCCTTTCAAAGGGAGACTTCAAAGGGGTTTTCCTTCTTTGTGATTTTAAAGGGGGATTTCAAAGGGTTTTTCCTTCTTTGCGATTTCAAACCGAATCCCTTCTTGCAATTTCAAATGGGTTCCAACCGAATCCCTTCTGTATAAAGATTCTACCTGTACTTTAGAAGGAGCCTCTACTGAATATGTCTTTACTTTGCTTTTACTTTGCTTGTACTTAGATCATGAACTGATAAAACCAAAGGTCTATGAAAATATAAGCTATATCTCTGAACATCTTTTAATTCTACCTGATCCGAGTTTTGAGTTTTTGAGTCTATAGTTATAATGAAAGAGATCTTTGTCATCCTTATAAGGTTTAACAACAACACAATCAACCAGAAAAACTGGATTGGGGTTAGATCCTTGATTGATTCTCCCAATCCTTATCCGAATTTTTTTTTTCTTTTAAATTACTCCATCCTCATCTAAACCCTCTATTTCGTTCTCCTTCTCCTCTTTCTCTGCTTTAGTTCTCTGCCGTCTCTGCCTTAGGCTGTGTTTGGTAGCCAAGAGAAGAAAAGAAAAGAAAAGTGTACTTTTTTCCTTGGGTTAAGAATTTTTCTTTGCAATTGGTATGCCTTCACCCAAGAGAAAATTCCCCTTTTTAAATTGAAAATTCCCCTTGAGAATTGTGAAATTTTCTTTTGCTCCCCCAAAAATTTTCTTACCAAAAACACAAGAAAACATGAGAAAATATGAAAACATAATAAGACAAAAAAATGAATGATTACATAATGATTTCCTATGTGTCTATCTCTCTTTTAAAATTCAATTTTTTTTGAATTTTTTTTCTTTTCTTTCATTTTCTTCGCTTGGTAACCAAACATACATATTTTTTTTTTCTCACAATTTCTTCTCTTTTCTTTTATTTTCATTTCTAGATTCTTTTTTCTTTTCTTTTCTTCTCTTGGCTACCAAACATAGCCTTAGGGTTTAATATTAGGCTATGTTTGGTAGCCAAGAGAAGAAAAGAAAAGAAAAAAGAATTAATAAAAGAAAAAAAAAAAAGAGAAGAAAAGAGAAGAAATGGTGAGAAAATAAAAAAAGTATGTATGTTTGGTTACCAAGAGAAGAAAAAAAAGGAAAGAAAAAAATTCAAAAAATTTTGAATTTTAAGAGAGAGATAGACACATAGGAAATCATTGTGTAGAGATAGACACATAAGAAATCATTGTGTAATCATTCATTTTTTGTCTTACTATGTTTTCATATTTTGCTCATGTTTTCTTGTGTTTTTGACAAGAAAATTTTGGGGGAGCAAAAGAAAAATTCACAATTCCCAAAAGAAATTTTGAATTTGAAAGGGGGAATTTTCTTTTGGGTGAAGACATACCAAGTTGTAAGGGAAAATACCTTTTTGCTCTTTTTCACTCTTTTTCCGCTCTATCCTTCCTTCTCACCTCTGGCCTACCTCGGATTGAATGGTCTCCAAAGCATGGTCTGGCGACTATTAAGGGGATGGAAAAAGCATGATTTTTGGAGTCGCCATCTAGGATTCAGGGCCTAAAACCCTAAGGTGGAGCCTAATTTCGATTGAGGGATCGAGCTCGAATAGGGGGTTGGTTTCCTGCAAAAGGAAAGAACCCCCTAATTTGACTTCATACTTTGGTCTGTTCTAGAGATAGGGGTCCGTGTCAGGTTACGAGTGTGGGAAGGTGTTAGGCACCCACCTCGCCCGGAATTTTTGATCTTTCTACCAGAAGCTTGGATTTCGAATATTCTCCCTTGAGAATTTTAACAGTCTAAGCTAACATAGAAGTTCTATTACATGAAATAATGCAAACATATATACATAAACTTGCTTGAAAGAATTCCATATGAAATAATAAAATTTACATAAAATAATGAGAAATACAATTATCTTACATACATACACATGCTATGCTCTATGATAGAAAAATCATTATCGTTATTTTATGTGAGGAATACATGCGATAACATATAAAATGATGAAACAAACTACATTTAATGGATAGATGCTGAGATTAATACATAAAACTACAACAATAAATCCTTATTTTATGCAATAAACACGTAAAACAAATATATACAGAAATGAGGCAAATGAATTACAATATAATATTCACATGATAATGATCGATGAAAATAGTGAAATTTCTGTTAATTTTCCTTGACTCAGAGGCAACGATTTAATTTTCTTTTCTCTTTCTTGGAGAAATTAAAAACTTCCGGCACCTAGGTAAGAAAGTTGCCAAGGCTTTTTTGCTAGGGTGTGACTACGAATTCTGGCTTTTGGGAATCTGAATTAGACTTCCATACTATATTTCTAGAATCGGGATTGACTTTGGAAATTTAGGCAGGGCTTCTGCGCCATATTTCTAGGGTTGGAATCAGCTCGGGAAATTTTATGGAGAGCTTCCGTGCCGTTTTTCTAGGGTTGGAATTAGCTCAGGATTTTTGGACATAGCTTCCACGCCGTATTTCTAGGTTTGGAATCAGCTCAGAAATTTTGGGCAGAGCTTCTGCGCCATTTTTCTAGGGTTGGAATCAGCTTGGAAATTTTGGGTAGAGCTTCCGCGTCAAATTTCTAGGGTTGGAATCAGCTCAGGAATTTTGGGCAGAGCTTCCGCGCCATAATAAAATTATTAAATTTAAATAAAAAGAATTTGAACAAGAGTTTGATACTAACCTGATATGGACAACCTAGACCACTTGGGTTTCTGGTAACTTCAGCTAGCTTAGGATTCTTCACTCTTTTTCTTTCTTCTCTTTTTTTTCTTCTCTCTTTTGGAACAATGTTAGGGATTTTTTCTCTTTGATGTTTTCGGACTATTGTTTTCTACCTGTTACTTTCTATCCCAGGGTTTACAGTGACCCAGGGGTCACTATTTATAGGAGAGGAGGAGAAGCAAGGGTGTAAAAACACCGAAGGCCATGAGAGGGGGACCAAATCCGTGTAAGGCTTACAAGATTTGTGACTCCTTACACAATCCGTGTAAGGCCATACATGGATGTGTAAGTCCTTACACGGATCCCCCCTCCTGTGTCACCCCGTTGTGTGGTGAAAAAGGTACGTGTCATCCCATAAATTTTTGAAATAGTACGTGGCACCCCGTGAGGCTTTGAAATACGTTGTGGCACCCTTTTACACCTCTAGATACTCCCCTAGATTGGGGGCTACTCCCTAGCCTGGGTGGCAGTAGCCTTTGGTGGAGTTCTTATCTTGTTAATAATAGTCAGTAAGTTTGGTTTGGATAGGGTCCGGTTTAAGTTCAAGGTTTGATTTTGGTTTAATTAAAAGTTTGATTTTGGTTTGATTATGGTTTGAATTATGGTTTGATTACAAGTCTGATTAAGGTTTGATTATGGTTGATTTAAAGTTTGATTATGGTTTGATTATAGGTTTGATTATGGTTTGATTTAAGTTTGATTAAAGGTTTGATTTTAAGGTTTAATCTTAAGTTTTGATTTTAAGGTTTAATATTAAGGTTTGATTAAGGCTTGATTAAGGGTTTACTTTTAAGTTTTGGGTTCGGGTTTAGTTTTGGGTTCTAGTTGGGCTTAGGGTTTGGTTTGAATTAGAGTTTAGCGTTTTGATTAGGGTTTAGGGTTTTTGTTTGGTTTGGTATGGTTCAGGATTTGGTTCGATTTAGGGTTTGGTTTGGTTCATGATTTGGTTTGGTTTAGTTTAGGTTTTGGTTCGATTTAGGGTTTGGTTTGGTTTGGGATTTGGTCTAATTTAGGGTTCGGTTTGGTTTTGGTTTGGGTTTGGTCGGGTTTAGGGTTTGGTTTGGTTTGGTTTGGTTCTTTCTGGTTTAACTGGTTCAAAGTTCAAGTAGGCATTAAGACACACCTGGGTATCTATTTTTTTCATACAAGATATCAATGAGACCGTGTTTCCAAATACTTTCCAATGATATGGGAATCAAGCACCTGCTAGGCTTGATTGTCGTCTTCTAGCAAAAGGTATTAATGATCACTTTCGGTCACCTTCTCCGCATCATTTAAATTTTGACCAATCACATGTTCTGGGATAGTCTGGATTTGTGCCAAAAATTCAACTTCTTTTCGAAAGAGAAAATATATCTCCTCATTACCCGAAATTCATCTTTGCCGAGGGGAGACAAAATTTGGTGTCTACAGAATGCTCCTCTTTGGTCGAAACTATGCAACAGCTGAAGGGCAAAGAAAAGAACAACAAAATTTTTTCACCCTAGAGCATGTACTGCCAATATCCTGCTCAGGGATAGCGGAGGTGCAATGCAAAAGGTGAGTGATTAGACTCGGATGGTAAAATTTTGATGAAAACAAGAAATTAATATGACAGTATATCCGATTGACTAGTATTGGTATATCATACCACTAGAACTGGATCATACATGAAATGTCCTGGACTTGGCCAAGAATGCAAGTATGAGGGAATTATCTCAAAGTGCAATCATTTCTAACGAGGAAGAGAATACATACCTGAGAGACAAACTCATTGGAGAAATTGTAAGGATATCATTCTTATAACGTACCTTAGCCCTTCTAATCCGATTGACTTCTTTGCAGCATTTCTTAATATTGTTGATCTGAAAATTGGCACTAAGATTAATATTTTTCAATATTGTCATGAAAAATGAGGCTAAAATTGGCACTTTTCTGGCGCTGTTGTGGAGATGATACTCTTATTATATCATCCGGTCAATGCAATCGGCACTTTCTGGCGTTGCTATGAAAAAATGGTTTTTATATGCATCTTGGCACTGAAATCTCATTCTTATAATGGCATCTTAGTCAAGAAATTGGCACTTTCTGGCACTGTCATGGAGATGACATTCTTATTATATCATCCTTACAATGCAATTGGCATTTTTTGGCACTGTTTGTAAAAATGACGCTATTTTCGCATCACTTAAATAGTGAAATTGAAATGTCAGAGAAATGTCATTCCTGTAATAGCACTTTGGCATTGAAATTGGCACTTTTTTTTTTTTAACCTAAACAAACATAGGTTAGTACAAATCGTGCAAGGATGCAATGGATGATGGTGTTTTGTTATGTTATAACAATGTTATTCTTTTGTTTAGGTTATGGCAGATTCCCTTCTTTTTTTATTTCCACCACTCATGTGAAGGTAGATAGAAAAGGCTAAATTTATTTCAACTCCAAGCTCACATTTACAACAAACGGAAAACGGTTACATGGAAATACAATAAATCAAAAAGCCAGATCTTCAACTGTCTTCACTTAAGTGTTTGGAACTTTTTTCTTCTAAAAGACCTTACTCTAGCTGCCTTTGCCATAAATTTGTCAGCAGATCTATGACACCAGTGGATAGCTTCTCCGGGGGATATTAGTTCAATACTTCTCCTAGATCTGTTTGAGGTAACTGATATTGCCACTGTAGATGAGTAGGTAGATAAAAGGACGTGTGAGTCAAACCTATCAACCTAACATAATTGTACTCTGGGGTATTCATAATAGGATTCTCAATTGGCGACCACTGACAAGTCCATCTGATATTATCTTCAGTTTTCTCTTGAAGGTACTCCTGTCAATTAGCAATTAAGTGAAATTTTGGAATTTCTCTCCTTGTCTGGTACTAGATGGCTGTCAGCTTATTATGTTGGAAAAGCCTTAACAGTTGTAGCTTCTCAGTCAACTAAAGTTGGAAAGCAGAGGGACACCCCATGTAGTGATTTGTACCAAATTTCCCAGAAATGACCATCTGATCCAACCCTTTAAGTATTTCAGCCAGGATTGTAGGAACAATGTTGCAACCTTCTCGAAGTTGTAACACTATTTTAATGATGGCGAGAACAGCTCCACATCCAGGATAACGCAACAAGTATCATGCTATCATACAAAATAGATAGAAATTACCTCTACGCCACTGATCCATTCCCTCCAAATGTCTATATCGAGAAAAAGCTTTGGCTACTTCAAAGATGTCTATTTTCTGAAAAACCATGAACTTCTTCATTTCCTTTCTGTTCCATCCGAAGAATTCTTGGATATCCTTGGTGTAGTCTACTTGCAAAGTAGGACGAAAAAGCTTCCCTTTGGGTGGGGAGAGCAAGCATGCTCTAAATTCTTCCAGAGTTAGACAAATTTCTACTAACCCAAATTTGAACACGTGCAGGTTACAGTCCCAATTCTTGGGAACTTCCTTCAGTAAGTTATGGCATAATTCCATGCAGCAAATCTGGCTAAGGACCTGAAGATTTGTTTCTTCCAACATCCTAGAATCATCCACATTCATATTCATAGTCCACCTGCATAGTGTCTCATCCAAAGTATTTGCACGAGAAAAAGCCATAATTGATTTGTTCCTAGATGATACAAGCGAACAACTTGATCAAAAAAAGTGAAATAAACATATACAAGACATGGCAACAAGCTCACAAATACTTTTGTTCTATGAGAAGATACTTCTGATAGAAAGAAAAATATTTCATGGCCCAATAAGTTCTTCATCATAATTCTAATTTGTACACTAAAGATAAGATATTACATTTGAAAGGGGAACAAAAAGAACCACAATTGGGGAATGATCTGACTTGTGATTGATAATGCCAAGGGGCGATTTTTATTGACCATTGATGATGGAGAAACGAATTACTAGGGAAAACAAACTATCTAGTAATTAAGGTGCCAAGTGCGAGATGATGATCTTAAAGCATTGCTTTCTTTCTTGGACACTCGAGACATAACTCCGGATCTTTTTTTTTTTCTTCTTTTTTCTTTCCTTCTCTTTTTTTTTTTTTTTTTTATTTTTCAATCAATTACCAAATTTATTGTTATTATTATTATATATATTTTTTTAAGAGTTTTGTACAGATGAGACCGCATTCGAACATGCCGAGTTGCCTACGTATCCTTTGTGAGGAATCAGGTCAAACGTAGTTCAAGTGGTTACCCTGGATTTAAACATAATTTTTTTTTTAGTTGATCCATATTAACCAAACCTGACAATTCATCTCCATCCAAATCCATGAGTAGTACAACTTTTCTTGACAAGACTTTCTTTACTGTGAATGGACCACTCCAATTTGGTCGGAATTTTTCCCGAAGATCTTGTGTAGGTGCTTTTTGTTCTCTGAGGACCAAATCTCCAACTTCAATGTTGTGAGGATGAATATTTTTATTGAATGCTCTTACCATTCTCAACTGATACTTTTTAAAATTTTCCATTCTCCTTCTGGTAGCTTGATTTCTATAAGGACTCAAAGAGAGGCACTTGTATCTCAATTGGCAACATAGCTTCCATTCCGTATACAAGGGAATACGGAGTTGCCCCTGTGGAAGTTCGAATCGATGTTCTATATGCCCATAGTGCATATGGTAAGTGATCTGCCCAATCTCTATATGTATCTGCCATCTTCTGGAGAATTACCTTCATATTTTTATTAGCTGCTTCCACTGGCCCTTTTGTTTGTGGACGATAAGTGGTGGACTTATGCTGTTCGATCCTCAATTTGGTGCAAAGTTTATCGACTTGCCCTCGAAAATGAGTGCCTTGGTCAAATATCAATTGTTGCGGGATCCCATGTCGACAAATGATGTTCTCTTTAATAAACTTGGCCACCTTCGTAGCAGTGAGAACTGAATATACTGTCCTTCCAGCCATTTGGTGAAATAGTCAATTGCTACCAGTATGAAATCATAACCATTTTATGCTTTGGGAGTAATTTTTCCTATAACATCAATACCCTGTGTAGAGAATGGACAAGGGGAACTGAGCGAATGCAATTCCTTTGGCGGAATATGTATGATATTGGCAAATATCTGAAATTTGTGCCATTTTCGAACGAAATCTACACAGTCTACGTCCATTGTGTGCCAGTAATATCCTAATTTCAGGATTTTCTTGGCTAGCATTCTTGCATTCATTTGAGGCCCACAGATACCTTGATGTATTTCTTCTATCACAGTCTGTGCCTGTTCTTCATCCACACACAATAGATGAATTCCATCGAATGATCTTTGTATAACAAATCGTCTTGTAATGTGAATTGGGTGGCAAATTTTCTGAGAAACTTCTTTTCCCCTAATGTTGCTTCCATAGGATATTTCCCTTCCCTGATGAAGTCCATAATAGGAGCAAACCAAGATCTTCCATCTATTGTCAAGGCATTCACTGAGCCATGATAGATGGGCTTTACCTTTCTTTCAACCAGAAAAGGTCTTACTTGGGCCATAGGACTACACTTAACCATTGATGCTAATGTTGCAAGAGCGTCGGCGAACCGGTTGCTATCACTCTGGTAGTATTCAAAAGAGATTTCTTCAAAGTGTTTAGAGATCTTCTCCAGATATTCTTGATAAGGCTTCAATTTCTCATCTATGGTCTTCCATTTCCTTTGAGTTTGGCAGATTACAATGGATGAGTCACCAAACACTTGGATCCTTTTTCCCCCAATTGTCAGAGCTATCTCCAGACCGATTGCACATACTTCATATTCAACAATATTGTTGGTGCATGGAAAATCAAGTCGAAAAGATGAAGGCAAATAGAGCTCGTTGGGTGTTATTAATAACACTTCTGCCCCATACCCTCTTTGATTGGCTGCTCCGTCAAAATATAATTGCCATGTGTTTACAGAGTTTCCTTCTTCAATTACCATGATTTCCTCATCTGGAAAAGCATCGTCTAATGATCTTCCATCTTCTGTGGGATGTGCAAACAAGTGATCTACAATTGCTCTACCTTTGATAGACTTTTGATTGACATATGTAATGTTAAATTCTAAGAGTAATAGCAACCACCTTGCCATTCTACCAGTGAGTGCAGGCTTTTCGAACAAATACTTGATAGGATCCATTTTGGAAATCAAGCAAATTGGATATGTCACCATATAATGTCGCAATCTTCTTGTTGCCCAAATAAGAGCTGTGCAAGTCTTTTCTAATGATGTATATCGAACTTCATACTCCAAGAATTTCTTGCTCAAATAGTAGATAGCCTGTTCTACTCTTGTACCTTATCTTTATGAGCTAACATGGACCCCATCGAGAACTGTCCTACTGACAGATATAACAGAAGTGGTTTCCCCTTTATTGGTGGCATAAGAACCGGTGGATTTAACAAGTATTCCTTGACTTTGTCGAAGGCTTCTTGACAGTGGGAATTCCACTGTGTAGGCTGATCCTTCTTCAACAACTTGAACACTGGTTCACAGATAGTGGTCAATTGGGATATAAAACGGTTGATGTATTGGATGTGACCAAGGAATTCTCGTATTTCCTTCTCAGTCTGAGGTGCAGGCATGTCCCTGATTGCTTTAATCGTGATAGGGTCCACTTCTATACCTCTTTCACTTATAAGAAAGCCTAACAACTTTCTTGCCTTCGCGCCGAACACACACTTCTGAGGGTTTAACCATAATTGAAATTTCTTGATTCTTTCAAAAAACTTCCTTAGTGCTGGGATATGCCCTTGTTTGTCGATAGACTTAACAATCATATCATCGACGTAGACTTCCACTTTCTTGTGAATCATATCATGCAAAATAGCGGTAGCGGCCCTTTGATATGTGGCTCCAGCATTCTTTAGACCAAATGGCATTACCTTATAGCAATAGGTCCCCCAAGGGGTGGTGAAAGTAGTCTTTTTCATATCTTTAGGATGCATGTTGATCTGGTTGTATCCTGAAAATCCATTTATGAATGACAATAAGGCATGTCCTGTCGTACTATCAACCAATACATCAATATAAGGTAAAGGAAAGTCATCTTTAGAACTGAATTTATTCAAATCTCTGAAATCCACACACATTCTGACTTTTCCATCTTTCTTTGGAACTAGAATAATATTGGCCAACCAACGAGGCTACTTTATGACTTGCAAAAATCCTGCATTCCATTGCTTAATTACTTCTTCTCTAATCTTTTCACTCCATTCAGGCCACATTCTACTAGCCTTTTGTTTGATAGCCCTCGCATCTGAATACATAGGGAGTCGATGTTGTACTATTTTTGGGTCAATGCCAGGCATGTCTTCATAGGACCAAGCGAAAACCTCTACAAATTCTTTTAACATACTGGCCATTTGTGAGGTTTCTTCTTCATTTAGGGTTGCACCAATTTTAATTTCTTTAGGGCATTGATCGGATCCTAAGTTAATGAGTCGAGTGTCCTCACTCATAGGTTTAGCTCTTTTTTTCTTTAGATTGTTTTAACAATTCATGATATTCATCAGTTATTTTGTTAAGATCATCATCAGAAAGAGACAAATCATACTCGAAATCAGAACTTTCATTGACAGTTGGAAAGACTACAGACTCAACATATTGAAAGTGCGGAATTTCATTAACAGAAGGAAATTCAGAAAAAGTACAAGTAAAAGGAGACTCAACAAAAAAAAAAGGGAATCTTCAGTGTACTGTGTGGTGATTTTAGAACCGATTGGACCCTGAGTCTTAGTGAGCTTAAAGTCATATCCTGCACTAGTCCAATTGAGCAGTGGTTCGCAGTATGGATGAATTAGCAGGTATGGCATTGGTCCCTCCTCTTCAGTGGCAATAAAATCTACCTCAAGCGTTTTGTTGATACCACTACTTTCACCTTCTTCATGGAGCTGAAGATGCCCCAGTTTCTCTTGGCAGAAGAGTTCAGATTCATCCTGCACTCTTGGCACTTTTTGTGGTGAAAACAAGTTGATCAATCTCATGATCTGTAAACCCGAATTTTTTTAGGGATGCACTTTACCCCAGGCTACTCAGCCCTCACTCAAGAAAATCTAACTTCTCAAGCCTTTTATGTGAGGCAATCCCCTTGCCACGGTCACACCGTTGACCTCCATCTCTGATGTAATCATTGCAGTTGCTCCTAGCACAGTAAGGGCAGATATTCATCCTCCTAGCTCTTCTCTTTCTAGCATATGAACTACTCCTACAAAAAGAGCAATATTGCCCCTTTCTCAGCTCCTCCAGGTATGTCTTCCGTAGGCAAGAACAGATGTGAGCTCGTATCTCGATTGGAAGATTGAGATGCCAGGTAGCTCTTAATTTATACTGCCAAACTTCTTTCAATGTAAGACGAGGCTTGAGAATCTGTGATGATTGAATTAGAGATGCAGTGTTAACTGCAAATTCTTCTTCAGTTGTGGCAATCACACCTATCTCAAAGATGTCACTGATACCATTGTCTTTACTATCCTCCTTAAATGGAAGACGTTCCAACTCATAGGTGGTCCAATCAATCTAATCTTGATAGATGACTTCGAACTCAGAATCTGTTTTCTTTGCTTCTTTCTTAGGTTGAAAGTCATGATCTTCACAACTGGGAAAACCTTCTGCTGCCTTTACAAAGTACTTTTCTAAGGTAGGATAATTCACAACCCTTTTCTTGCAAGAGGATTCCTTTCTTGCCATTACAAGCATTTTTTTATTCTCAAACCCTCGATAGGCTCTTGCTCCACCTTGGCCCCTCCTTATATCTTCTAACATCTTTTGTTCTTCTTTTGAGAAAACCCCAAACCACGCATTCCTGCAGCGTGAGGGAATTCAAGCAACCTCGTGGATCCTTGCTGGTATTTTTCCAATCCTATCCCAGGAAAATAATGCATCTGCTTTATCATCCGACCAATAGTGGTATTCCACATGCCCTCATAGGACATTAGAACGTTCTCCTTCATTGGCTCTTCCACAATAGAAGCACATACTTTCTCTAGTTCAAAGCCACTCAGATGCACCTCTTGTTCTTGAGTTTTTCCAACTTCAATGTTAGCCAATGTGTTGAGTAGCTGAGGATCTCCAGAAATAGTAACTACCTTCTCATCATAGATAAATTTTACTTTCTGGTGTAGAGTAGATGACACTGTCCCTACTTTATGAAGCCACGAACGACTCAGAAGCATGTTGAAGGAGGCCGGGATATCCATCACTTGGAACTCAACATAGAACTTAGCTACCCATATTATCACCATTGTTGTGAGAATTCCGACAACATTTCTTCTGGTGTTGTCCTAAGCCTTAATGATCTGAGCCGAGGGTTTGAATTGATCTGGGTTAAAGCCTATACATATGGCAGCTCTCAAGGGTAGAACATTCAAATCTGATCCATTATCAATAAAGACCTAAGGCACTATATTCATATTGCATTCCACCGTGATGTACAGAGCTCTAGTATGCTTGACACCTTCTGGAGGTAAGTCTATATTAGAGAACATCAATGCCTGAACAACATATGTGGCTTCCACAATCTGAGATAATTGTGATGGATCCATCTCTATGGGTACTTGCACACTGGTGAGGGATTTTACTACAGCTTCCCTATGGGCAGGAGATGCCATTAACAACCCCCAAATGGAAACATTGGCCTGTACCTTCTTCAACTGGCTTAATACTTGATTCTCAAGTTGTGGCTGCCTACCACACTGCCTTGTCTCCGTGATAGTTGGTTGTTCCACTATCAACCCCTTGGCTTTGTAGTCTTTCCCACTTCTAGTCGCCATCACTTTCTTGGATCTTTAAGGCCTCTTTTTTATGAGAATATTATAGGGGTATTTACTCTCATCTTCCTTGTTTATATCACCAATCATGCCTACCATAGGTACTTCAATCCCTTCTTCATATGCAAATAGTGGACTTGGAGGACCCCTTGAAATGTCAATAGCCTGAGCTTTAACTATTTGAATAATGTTATTCAAATATAAAATAAGCCCTTTAAAAAATGGTTCATCCTCGAAATTAACCTTAAGATTTTCACAGACTTCTTTGATAGTTTCTTGCCGGACTGCCACTTTCCTCAACATTTTCTCAGTTACTAACATATCTTCACACATTTAATTCAGTAAGCAGAGCACATTGTCGTAGGAAGGATTCTCTTCTTCATTTTTCTCTTTAAACTCAATTTTAAACATGCACTTTCTGGCTCTTGATTATCTTCATTTTCTTTATCAAATTCTTCCTCTAGATCTTCATTTTCTTCAACAACATCTCCTTCTAGATCTTCATTTCCTGATTCTTGATCACCCTCTATATCTCCATCCCCATCTTCTTCCTCCTCTGAATCATCGTTAGAGGGAAAGATTGGGTGAATGATGTATGTTGGATCCATATAGGGCACATTTCCTCCAATTGCATTCATTGTCTCACAAATTTCTTCAGTATCACTATCACTCTCTCCACCTATATGGATTAAGTGACACTCATCCCTGTCTTCTTCTTCCTTTGAATCATCATTAGAAGGGAAAATTGGGAGAGTGATATCTGTTGGATCCACATCAGGCACATTTCTTCCAATAGCATTCACTATTGCAGTATCACTGTCATCACTGTCACTCTCTCCACCTATATGGATTAGGTGTATTTCATCTGAGATCATTTCTCTAATAGTCAATGCCACCATTGCCCTAATCATGTCTGGCGTGACACCCTCTATCATTGGTATAATGAGAGTTGTAGGGTCAATTTGGGACTCTTCTTCCCTATCTATGAGATTTATTGATCCTGTAGAGGAGTGCAACGATCAGGTAGAGGAGTGAATGGGAGTATCTACATCCATTATTAACATATCAGTCCAAGAAGTTCCATTCGGCCAATCTACCTCTGAACACTGATGTTGGTTCCCTTCTTCTAACCATCCGTTCATAGGAAAGTATTCTGGCGGTGATGGATAAGGATAAGGATTGTATAGAATTGGTAGGTAGCAAGGTTCTGGGTGAAATGGCGGCAAAGATGGGGGAAATGGGGCAATAATTGGTGATGTTAATCTTTCCCGAGTTGGGACACAATAGTCTAGTGTTGGATGGTAAGATGGAGATGGAAGATGTGATGCCAGGTGATAGGAAGGTGATGGAAGGTATGATATTGGGTGATATGAAGGTGATGGAGAAAGTGATGGTAGGTGATATGAAGGTGATGGAGGTTGTGGGTGATATGAAGATGATGGAGGATGTGGGTGATAGGAAGATGATGGGAGGTATGATGTTGGGTGATATGAAGGTGATGGAGGATGTGGGTGATAGGAAGATGATGGACTGTATGATGCTGGGTGAAATGATGGTGATGGAGGATGTAGGTGATAGGAAGATGATGGGAGGTATGATGCTGGGTAATATGAAGGTGATGGAGGATGTGATGGTAGGTGATATGAAGGTGATCCTATCTGAGGAAGTGTAAGATTGCAGGGTGGGAAACTTTCATCTTCCCAAGAACGAATTTCTTCAATTCTCTTCTGATTCTCTTCTTTTTTTTGCTTCTGAATGCTTGGCTTTGAGCAAAGCTCGGTAAGCTCGGGCAGTAAGATGCCCTTTCTTTGGTGAGGGTTGAATCCTTTGAGTAGGATCATTCTCATCTGAATCACTTTGTATCACTCCAACTGTTCCATGATTCAGAAGGGGATTGGTAGTCACATTTGGTTGGCTCTTCAATTCTAGTTCAATCTGCCCTGATTCAATCAAATCTTGTACTGTATGCTTTAGGGTGATACACCGGTTGGTGAGATGACCCTTTTGATTATGGAAAGAACAGTATTCATTGTCCTTGTACCAAGGAGGTGGAGGATCGCTGATTGGATGGGCAGGCGTCGTACTCAAGAGGCCTTCTTTCTTCAATTTCTCATAACACACAGATAAGGGCATCCCCAAATTTGAGAATTGCCTCCTCTGTACTAAACCTTTTTGAGCTGGAAGACTCGGCTTAATGACAATTGGAGCAGGCTTAAGAGTTAGTGTATGCACCATAGGCTACTGCTCGGGGCTTGCGAGAGTTACAGTATTCACCTTTGTATTACGTCCTTTACTATACCTTGTATTCTTACTCTGCTATGAGGAACCCTGGGGACTATTCCGGTGTTGTGCTTCTCTAAAGATTCGGTTTTCAATTCTTCTCCCTGTTGCTAGCAATGCTAAGAATGTCTCGATTTACTGATTGTATAACATATCATAATAGAGATTTGCCAAGTTATCTAGAATCATTTCAACTTGCTCTTTTTCAGTAGGTCGAGATGTCATCATACCTGCCTTATCTCCAAACCTAAAGAGAAACTCCTTGAAACCCTCACCTGGAACTTGTCGAATAGTTTCTAACTCTCATCGAGTTATATCTAGTTCACTGTTGTAAGAGTATTGCTTGGTAAATGCTTTCATAATCATTGACCAATTCTGAGTCTGAGAAGGGTCCAACTGAGTTAATCAACGAAGAGTTGGGCCTGAAAGAGTAAGCAAAAATGTTTGCCCCATTTGTTCTTCAGTAAATCCCCATAATCTGGAAATATTAATGATGACCTTCAAGTGTGCCCTCGAGTCACCCTTGCCATCAAACTTTTCAGTGTTTCACTTAAATTTCTCAGAAATGCGAGCTCCGGGAAAGAGGATCATCTCATCAATTTCTGTGGCTTGAGCATCTACGGCCTTCCCCTTCTGCAACAACTTTTCAAGTCTTTCTAATTGTTCCCTCATCTTTCTTTCCCTTTCAGTTTCAGGGGGTTCAGTTGGAAGATCTGATCCGATTTCCTCTTCATCATCTTCGACCACAAGCCTCGGTATGGTACGAGGTGCATTGGACCCCATCTTGATCCAATCCTATTCTCCTGGGGTTGAAATGGGTTCACTTTGTTGTTGAGGTTGCTTGGCATTGGTAAACTAGGTGAATAATGATGCAACTTTTCCAACTCTAACTGCATCATATCCACTCTCCTTTTCTCTTAGGCATCTGGTTGACTTCCACTAGCCGGATCCATATTCATCGACTGTTCAGACAATGCTGAACTAGGTGAACTTGGTGGCATGAGTTAAACTATAAGTTCCACCGTTGGTAAGGACTCCTCAGGGCTGACTCGGATCAAACGATTATCTTGATGGGTCCACACAAACAGTGGGGAATTTTTTTGACACGGAATCATGCCTGACCTAAACCAAGAAATTTAAATTTTAGATTTTTATTTTTTTATTTTTATTATTTTTTTTTATGATGCACACACAAATTTATTCCCCCTCAATAATAAGTGTCTAACTTTGGCCCAATTTCTAGTTGGTATTCACTTTTTTTTTTTTTTGGGGGCCCAATTTAAACACAAATTATGGTCCTGACTCTGGGATTGTTTTTATGGAACATTATCAGTCTGGAACACGTGCTAATATAATGTGGTGAAGCTGGAATCACCCCACAGGCACGGTTGCGTGAACCAAAACTGATATAGTTGCATCTCCCAATTCCCAATTGTCAAAGAACACATTAGGTTTAAACATATACAGGAAAAATCTCACCCTAAATGAAACAAGCTAGAAGGATTCTAACTTGAACCGCAAACAATTACTGAGTCAGTTTGTGGAATACCCTAATTGTTTAATGATCTAATTCCTATATGATGCGATGCAATGGGTAAGGTTATAGGACAGAACAAGGTTAACCTTGATAGAACCGCTATACCTATCACTGAAATTGAATCATGGGTACGTGGTTCTTTTGATATACTAGATGGTACAGTATCAAGAGGTGTGACTTCGCCGGTGATTGTCCATGACATTACATGGGTTCAGTCGGCTAACCACAAGGGTAGGTGTATCCGTGAGTGAGTGTGTGCACAAGTGTAGTGCAGACAGTGGCCATTAGTTAATCTCATAATAGTCCGATATGTTCTATCACCCTGAAGGTTTTGAACTATTGGCGACCATCCTCGCCAACCAATTTCACTTCGAGCACTCTTATGTAGGAAGTAGGCATCATTTGATCTTAGAGTACTTAGTATATCGTGCATTGACCTCCCCGAGGGTGCGGACACAACAAGGAGTACCCTCGTCAACTGATTTCACTTCTAACACGATGCATGATGCAGTTAGCAAGCAATGTACAAAGATGTTTGCACACAATGATGATGAGGGGGAGAAAATTCTAACGTTCATTGTAAGTTTCCAGTATAGAAAGTTTGACAAGTCCCCAGTGAAGTCACCACTGTAAGGGAAAATACCTTTTTGCTCTTTTTCTCTCTTTTTCCGCTCTATCCTTCCTTCTCACCTCTGGCCTGCCTCGGATTGAATGGTCTCCAAAGCATGGTCTGGCGACTATTGGGGGGATGGGAAAAGCATTATGTTTGGAGTCGTCATCTAGGATTTAGGGCCTAGAACCCTATGGTGGAACCCAATTTCGATCGAGGGATCGAGCTCAAATAGGGGGTTGGTTTCCTACGAAAGGAAGGAACCCCCTAATTTGACTTCATACTTTGGTCTGTTCTAGAGATAGGGGTTCGTGTCAGGTTATGAGTGTGGGAAGGTGTTAGGCACCCACCTCGCCCAGAATTTTCGATCTCTCTACCAGAAGCTTGGATTTCGAATATTCTTCCCCAAGAATTTTAACAGTCTAAGCTAACACAGAAGTTCTATTACATGAAATAATGCAAACATATATACATAAACTTGCTTACAAGAATTCCACATGAAATAATAAAATTTACATAAAATAATGAGAAATGCAATTATCTTACCTACATACACGTGCTATGCTCTATGACAGGAAAATCATGATCGTTATTTTATGTGAGAACACATGCGATAACATATAAAATGATGAAACAAACTACATTTAATGGACAGATGCTGAAATTAATACATAAAACTACAACAGTAAATCCTTATTTTATGCAATAAACACGTAAAACAAATATATACAGAAATGAGGCAAATGAAATTACAATATAATATTCACATGATAATGATCAATAAAAATGGTGAATTTTTTGATAATTATCCTCGACTCAGACGCAACGATTTAATTTTTTTTTCTCTTTCTTGGAGAAATTAAAAACTTCTGGCACCTGGGTAAGAAAGTTAACAAGGCTTTTTTGCTAGGGTGTGACTACAGATTCTGGCTTTTGCGAATTTGAATTGGACTTCCATACTATATTTCTAGAATCAGAATCAACTCTGGAAATTTGGGTAGGGCTTTCGCGCCATATTTTTAGGGTTGGAATCAACTTGGAAAATTTTATGCAGAGCTTTCGCGCCTTTTTTTTAGGGTTGGAATTAGCTAGGGAATTTTGGGCAGAGCTTTCGCACTGTATTTCTAGGGTTGGAATCAGCTCAGGAATTTTGGGCAGAGCTTCAGCTCCATATTTCTAGGTTTGGAATCAACTCAGGAATTTTGGGCAAAACTTCGGCATCGTTTTTCTGGGGTTGGAATCAGCTTGGGAATTTTGGGCAGAGCTTTCACGTCGTATTTCTAGGGTTGAAATCAGATCAGAAATTTTGGGCAGAGCTTCCACATCATTTTCTAGGGTTGGAATCAGCTCGGGAATTTTGAGCAGAGCTTCTGCGTCATAATAAAAATATTAAATTTACATAAAAAGAATTTGAACAAGAGTTTGATACTAACCTGATATAGACCTGGACCACCTGGGTTTTCGGCAACTTCAGCTAGCTTATGATTCTTCACTCTTTTCCTTTCTTCTCTTTTTTTTTTCTTCTCTCTCTTTTGGAACAATGTTAGGGATTTTTTCTCTCTGTTGTTTTCGGACTGTTGTTTTCTACTTATTGCTTTCTGTCCCAGGGTTTACAGTGACCCAGGGGTCACTATTTATAGGAGAGGAGGGGCAGGGGTGTAAAAACACCCAAGGTCGTGAGAGGTGGGGCCAAATCCGTGTAAGCCCCTCAAAAATCCGTGTAAGGGCTTACACAGATTTGTGACTCCTTACATAATCCCTTACACAGATTTGTGACTCCTTACATAATCCGTGTAAGGCCTTACATGGATGTGTAAGTCCTTACATAGATCCCCCCCCCTCCCGTGTCACCCCGTTGTGTAGTGAAAAAGGTACATGTCACCCCATATATTTTTGAAATAGTACATGGCACCCCGTGAGGCTTTGAAATACCCTATGGCACCGTCTTACACCTCCAGATACTCCCCTAGACCGGGGGCTACTCCCTAGCCTGGGCGGCAGTAGCCTGTGGTGGAGTTCTTATCTCGTCAATAACAGTCGGTAAGTTTGGTTTGGATAGGGTCCGGTTTAAGTTCAAGGTTTGATTATGGTTTGAATTATGGTTTGATTAAGGTTTGATTATGGTTTGATTTAAAGTTTGATTATGGTTTGATTATGGTTTGATTTAAGTTTGATTAAGATTTGATTAAAGGTTTGATTTTAAAGTTTAATCTTAAGTTTTGATTTTAAGGTTTAATTTTAAGGTTTGATTAAGGCTTGATTAAGGGTTTATTTTTAAGTTTTGGGTTCGGGTTTAGGTTCGGGTCTAGTTGGGTTTAGGGTTTGGTTTAAATTAGGGTTTAGGTTTTGATTAGGGTTTAGGGTTTTGATTAGGGTTTAGGGTTTTTGTTTGGTTTGGTCTGGTTTGATTTGGTTTAGGGTTTGGTCTGGTTTGGTTATTTTGGTTTAACTGGTTCAAAGTTCAAGTAGGCATTACGGCACACCTGGGTATCTGTTTTTTTTATACAAGATATCAATGAGACCGTGTTTTCGAATACGTTTCAATGATATGGGAATCGAGCACCTGCTAGGCTTGATTGTCGTCTTTTAGCAAAAGGTATTAATGACCACTCCCGATCACCTTCCCCGCATCATTTAAATTTTGACTAATCACATGTTCTGGGATAGTATAGATTTGTGCCGAAAATTCAACTTCTTTCTGAAAGAGAAAATATATGTCTCCTCATTACCCGTGATTCATCATTGCCGAGGGCGGACAAAATTTGGTGTCTACACAAGTGCAAAGAAAAATTCTTTAACCCAAGGAAAAAAGTACAAAAATTGTACTTTTTTCTTTTCTTTACTTCTCTTGGCTACCCGACACAGCCTTAGTGAAATCGAGAAGGAAAGGGTGGAGATTGAAAGTGAATCCTTCTGATCCGGGTATCTTCTGTTTCCCACTTGGTGGATCGTGTCTTGTATACTTTGAAGAAACCAAATGAGTTGGTTGTTCAAGATCGTTGGATTATAAAAATGCCACATGTTAATACCTGAGAAATCGTTGGCCTATGAGTATGGGTCCTCATACCCACCAGCCTTTTATTTTTTATTTTTTATTTTTTAAGCACATACCACTAGCTCGTTGGCCACTTCTGTTACTACAGTTCTTTGAAGAAAAAAAGCACTTCACTTGAGAAATTTAAAGGAAAAGGAAAAGCATTTCAAAGATTTTGAGACCCCATTTTCTTGGAAAGCATAAGGGAAATTTGAAGGAAGAGGAAAAGCATTTCCATGGCAAAGGATTCAGAGAGAGAGAGAGAAAGAGGCTGACCTCCATTGAGCTCAAATCCCTTATGGATCTATCGTCTTCAATTCTTCATCCTTCAATTCTTTACCAATTCCTCATCTGGATGCAACACGGGTTCCATTCTAGTCCTACGGCTATGGAACAACCTTTTTTCCCCAAACAATACTTCCGCCAACAAATAATCCGGACCTGTCCCGATTGCACCTTCATCAGGATTTTGGCTCCTCTTCAAATCCTTCGTCTCTCAACCTCACGAAGACATATTGACGGGAGAAGGAAGGATGGATCATGGATTATTGATTCAGCGTGATGCAGAAACAGTATGTACCTTAGTAACGAACGGCTCAGTCAAGGACTCAAGGAGGGAGGAGACAGGATTCAGTGATCCAAAGTCAGAACACGATGGAAGCAGCAGCGACAGTTTTACCCTACGCCAAGATACCTTGAAAAAGTTCAGCGGTTTTAAGTTATAGATAAGGAACCGTTGGATCTTGTGGAGAACAGGTGTCACTAGATTAAAGGAAATTAGCAAGGAATTGGAGAGGTAGGAATTGGAGACAAGTCAAATCCCACCATAAGAAGTAGAGTTGCAGAGGTGAGGTGAACTACGAAGTCTAAAGGACGTATGAGTTTGGACAGGGCTCGGTGGGTATTTAAAGAGATAGATGCCGAAGTAGAGTAAATTAAGAGCCTCTCTCTCACTGTTTTTCTCACTCTCCGTCACGCGAAATGATAAGGTTGATGGCATCTCTCTCTCTCTCTTTCAAAATATAAGAGATGATAATTAATTCCACAATTCACTTAAGTAGTTCCATAGGCATGTGATAAGTTGTCACAGTATTAGCTTTATGTATTTTGTGTCCTTTCACCTCCGTCAAATTACAAACAATTAAAAGGAAATGATTACCCAAAAAAATACAATTAAAAGGAAATACAATAAAAAAAATCTTATTATTAATATATTTTTTTCTTCTTTTGGAAAAAGAAAACTAGAAGACAAAGTGGCCCCTACGCCAAGATACAACTGAAGGCGAAATGATCATTCCACCCCTCATGAAAGGTGGAAATTCTACCCACATTTATACTTCTGCTAGTGCTACCATTGTTCCACACATTGGTATAAAGGTCATGCTGCCTCTTAAGGAATCATCTCCCTTTTTTTTCAAGGAAAATTTTTGTACTTGATATAGCCAAAATAACCTCTCGGTGGGGGCAATGACACGTGTCACTGCTGGGACACGTGTCCTCCGCCAGATGGAGGTTCCAAGAAACCACTCACACTCGAGCACGCTCAATCACCGAGGCACGCCCACAGAATCACGCGGGATCACGTCGTCTGCATGAGGGGAATATTCCCCCAGAAGGTTAGACGTATTCTAGTAGGACTCTAAGAGGAAAGAAGGGGGAAAAAACCCTAAGGCCGAAGAACTATATAAGAAGGCACGGAAGAAAGGGGAAGGTAAGCTCTAAGACCCTCACCATTACTCCCTTATTGAACTGTGCGGCCGACCCTGACTTGAGCGTCGGAGGACTAACCCCGGACCAAGTTCCGGGCCTCCGTCGTCTGTGTTTGTGTAGGTTGGACTAGCGGGGTTTTTGGCAGCAACAGATTGGCGCCGTCTGTGGGAACGACGGTAATGGTGGGGAGAACCTACAACCGAAGAAGGACGAGAGCGACGTCCAACATAGACATGGGGGAAGAACCTTCAGGGGAGCTTCCTCCCTCGGCAGAGACTGGACGAGAAAGGGGTCATGACGACCGGGAAGTGTCCGTCAGATACCAGCGGTCGGCTGGGTATTCAGTACGGGAAGGCAGCGACCATCAGCCTCCCGCGGCCCAGGAGTACGTGACAAGGCAGCAGTTCGAAGACCTCCAGAACAAATATAACCGGATGGCCGAGACTATGAGGGAGGTCTCCAAAGCAGTCTCCCATAGGACCGGCGGAGCACCCCCAGGCACCCACGTCCAGTTCGAGAGGGCTCGAGAAGAAGACCGAAGCAGTACGGGATCGACGAGAGCCGGCCGTGATCCTCGAAGCCGAGCAAGGGAGAGTCCTGCGCCCCGAAATAGGACGCGACGCGCCGCAAGAGACCCGCATGGGGGTCAGCACCAAGGGGACAAACAGAGGTCCGAGGACTCGGGATTAAAGAGGATGATCTTAGACCTGAAGGACGAGATCAGAAAGGTGGCAGAAAACCAGACAGGGAACCGCGAGCCCGACCTCACCAATGATACGGCCTTAGCTGACGAGGTCATGAGGGACCCGCTCCCGGTCGGTTTCCGCCTGCCCAAGTACGACACCTATGACGGGTCGGGGGACCCCGTCGATCACTTGGAAGGCTTTAAGGTCGCCATGCAATTCCATCGCGTCTCGGAAAATATTATGTGTCGGGCCCTCCCATTGACGTTCAGGGGGGCGGCGAGGCTGTGGTATAACCGACTACCGACGAAGTCGATCCACAGCTTCAGCGACCTGAGTTACTTCTTCGTGAAGGGGTTCTCTAGTAGCCAGCCCCTCCAGAAGACTACGTTGAACCTAACCAACGTCAAACAGCAAGAAGGGGAATCGCTGCCGAATTACATGAAGCGATTCCAACAAGAAAAGATCACGATCAGGGGCCTAGACCAGAAGGAGGAGTTCACGGCCCTGCTAGGTGGCGTCAAGGACAAGGAATTGAAGAGGTCCCTGGCGAAGCATACGCCTAGGGATCTGACCGAGCTGAGGACGCGATGCGATAAGTACATCCAGATGGAAGAAACCCTCCAGGCAGATGAAGAAGTCGAAAGGAAGGCGAGGAAGAGGCCCTTAAGGGTTGATGATAAACCCATCGAAGAAGGAAAAAGACGAAAGTCCGAGCGCAGTCGGGCCCCCAGTCCACCGAGGAAGTTTGAGAGGTATGCACCCCTGAACCGAAGGCGAACAGAGGTGTTGATGCAGATAAAAGATTCTCCAGATGCCAGGGCCATGAAGTGGCCAGGAAAGATGGGGCGACATCCCGAAAGACGCAATGTGGATAGATACTGCCACTTCCACAGAGACCACGGCCATGACACCGAGGACTGTTGGCATCTCAAGGGGGAGATAGAAGGAATGATCAGAAGGGGATACTTAGGCAGATTTGTAGACCGGGAGAAAGAGCTGGCTCCAGAAGGCAATGGCCGGAGAGATAACCGTCGGAGAGATGGTGCAGGTCGGTATGAAAGAGGGGGGCTCGCCCGCAGAGGAAATCAAGAACAGCGGAGAAACCAGACACCAGAGGGAGATGGACGCCGGCCTCGAGAGGAGAACAAGAGCCCAACAAGAGTTATAGCAACCATCTGTGGAGGCCCGGCTGCAGGAGAGAGTTCGGTCTCTGCCAGGAAGGCGAAGGCCTACGCGAGGAGCGTACATGTGGCAGAATGGTCGAACAAGAAGGCAAAGACGGGGACAGTCATCTCCTTCTCAGACGATGATCTGGAAGGGGTACAGACCTCGCATGACGATGCCTTGGTCATCGCCATGACTATAGGAGATTGCAAAGTGAAGAGGATCTTAGTGGATAACGGCAGCTCAGCTGATATCCTGTTACTCGAAGCTTTCCGGAAGATGGGCCTCGACGAAGGAAAGTTAAAAAAGGTCGAACACCCGCTGCAGGGATTCTCTGGCACCCCGGTGAAGGTGGAAGGGTCGATAGAGCTGCCGGTTCGAGCTGGCACCGGAGATCGCCAGGCGACGGTGATGATCAACTTCCTGGTAGTGAGCATTACATCAGCGTATAATGCCATACTAGGAAGAGTTGGGTTGAATCTGTTAAAGGCCATCGTCTCCACCCCCCATCTCAAAATGAAGTTCCCAACTAAGAATGGCGTCGGGGAGTGTCGGGGTGATCAGGAGACGTCCCGAAGATGTTACGCCACTACCCTCTGGGGAAAAGGAAAGGCGGGTGAGACGCTCCCAATAGAGGATCTACGTGATGATGTCAGCTATCAACGGGGAGAGCCGGCCGAAGATTTGGTGCAAGTTGAAGCTGAAAAAGGAGACGACACCCGGCAATTCCAGATTGGGGCTACCATGCCAAGGCCGCAACAAGAAAGACTCATCTCATTCCTACGGAGTAACGCTGACGTATTCGCCTGGTCGGCATCGGACATGCCCGGGATCGACCGAGAGGTAATAGAACATCACCTGAACGCTAGCCCAATGAAGAAGCCGGTCCAGCAGAGGAAGAGAACGTTCGCCCCAGAAAGGCAGAAGAAGATAGATGAGGAAGTAGAAAAGTTACTGAAGGCCCGGTTCATCCGCGAGATTCATTACCCGGAGTGGATATCTAACGTGGTGATGGTCCCGAAGGCCAATGGGAAGTGGAGGATCTGCATCGACTTCACCGACCTGAATAAGGCCTGCCCCAAGGATGCATACCCCCTGCCAAAGATAGACCTGCTCATCGACGCCACGGCGGGATACGAGGCGCTGAGTTTCATGGATGCATACTCGGGGTACAACCAAATCAAAATGGCCGAGGCTGATGTCCCGAAAACCTCCTTCATAACTGAAGGAGGTTTGTACTGCTATGAGGTCATGCCTTTCGGACTAAAGAACGCGGGGGCCACCTATCAAAGGTTGGTAAATAAAGTTTTCAAAGGGCTGATCGGCAAGACCATGGAAGTGTACGTGGACGACATGCTCGTGAAAAGCCTGAAGGAGGAAAGACACATCCAAGACTTGGAAGAGGCGTTCCAAGTGCTACGACGGTACGGCATGAAGCTGAACCCAGCAAAGTGTGCCTTCGGAGTAGCCTCGGGGAAGTTCCTCGGCTTCATCGTTTCAGAAAGGGGAATCGAAGCCAACCCAGTCAAGATACAAGCCATCCGGGACATGAGGTCACCCCAGAACGTAAAGCAAGTCCAGGAGCTGACGGGTCGGGTAGCCGCCCTCGGAAGATTCATGTCTCGGTCTGCCGATAGATGCCTTCCTTTCTTCAAGGCGCTGAAAGGGGCTAAAAGGTTTGAGTGGATGGAGGAGTGCGAAAGATCTTTCGAGCAATTGAAGGAGTACTTGGTCGCACCCCCACTGCTGACAAAGCCGAACACCGGAGATGTCCTACAGCTGTACCTTGCTGTATCGACGGTTGCTGTAAGCGCCGTACTGACGAAGGAGGAAGGAAAGCAACAATGGCCAATATACTACGTCAGCCAAACCCTTTTAGATGCCGAGACAAGATACCGAAAGGCGGAGAAAGTGGCATACGCCCTCGTGACGGCGGCAAGAAAGCTGAGGCCATATTTTCAATCACATACGGTATGCGTACTCACCGACCAGCCTCTGAAGAAAATACTGCAACGGCCAGATGTGTCCGGTCGTCTAGTAAATTGGGCCATAGAGCTAGGAGAGTTCGACATCCAGTACAAGCCGAGAACCGCAATTAAAGCACAGGCCCTCGCAGACTTCATAGCGGAGACGACGATCCCCGATGACCCGTAGGAATCTACCGAGGGACGAGCAGATGAGGCCTGGACACTGTATGTGGATGGGGCTTCCAACAGCGATGGAAGTGGCGCTGGAATTGTGTTGATAAGCCCCGAAGGCTTCAAAGTAGAGTGCGCCCTACGATTCGACTTCGACGCCTCCAACAACGAAGCAGAGTACGAAGCGATAATAGCCGGAATTAATCTGGCTCGGGCTTTGATGGTGAAGGAACTTGTAGTGAATAGCGACTCCCAACTCGTGGTGCGGCAAGTGAATGGCGAATACGAGGCCAAAGAGCAGAGGATGGCCGAATACTTGAACACGGTGCGAGAAAGGTCAGCAGCTTTCAAGGAATTTGAGGTAAAGCAGGTGTCACGAGAAGAGAATGCTAGCGCAGACGCAATGTCGCAGCTGGCCACTTCCGACTTCGCGGAACTTGGACGAACGGTGTATTTTGAAGTACTACCACAGCCAAGCATCGAGAAACCCCACGAGGTGTTACCCGTAGGTGAAAACGGCCGAAGCTGGATGGACGCCATAATAGAATACCTCAAGGAGGGGAAGCTCCCAGAGAACAAGGACGAAGCAAGAAAAGTAAGAATGAGGTCGGCACGCTTTTTCCTGAAGGATGACACGCTGTACAAGATAGGGTTTACCTCACCGTACCTCAAGTGCCTGGATTCGTCCGACGGCGAGTACGCGCTCCGGGAAGTGCATGAAGGAATATGTGGCCAACACCTTGGGGCCCGGGCCCTGGCTCACAAAGTGCTAAGGCAGGGCCTGTACTGGCCGACAATGAGGAAGGACGCGGAAGCACTGGTCAGGAAATACGTCAAGTGCCAGATGTTCGCCCCCGTGCCTAGGCTACATTCTACCGAACTGTCGTCCTTATCTAGCCCAGTACCGTTCGCCATGTGGGGGATGGACATCTTAGGCCCGTTCCCCTTGGCCACGAGACAAAGGAAGTTTGTGGTGGTGGCAGTCGACTACTTCACGAAATGGGCGGAAGCCGAAGCCCTAGCAACGATAACAGAAAAGAACATAAGGGACTTCTTCCAAAGGGCGGTGGTATACAGATTCGGAATCCCCCAGGTCGTGGTTACGGATAATGGCACTCAGTTTGCCAATCCAACCTTCGACGTGTTCTGTGAAGCCCTCGGCATCAACCACAGGAAAACCTCCGTCGGGTATCCCTCGACCAATGGGCAAACAGAAGTAACCAACCGTACGTTACTCCAAGGGATAAAAAAGAGGCTAGATGATGCCAAAGGACTATGGGCAGACGAGTTGTACCACATTCTCTGGGCCTACCGCACCATTGAGAGGTTAGCTACCGGAGAAACACCCTTCATGTTAACATACGGCACTGAAGCTGTACTCCCAGTGGAGATAGGGGCTATTACCCATCGGATTCGGTACTACAACGAAGACGAAAATGACGAAGGACTCCGGGCAAATTTGGACCTCTTGGCAGAAACCAGAGAAGCTTCACAGGAAAGGATGGCCGCCTACCAACGGAGGGTCGCCAGGCACTACAACACCAAAGTCCGAAAGAACGAGTTTAGGCAGGGCGACCTTGTCCTCAGAAGGGCGGAAGTGTCGGACCCAAGGCATCAAGGGAAGCTAGACCCAAGCTGGGAAGGTCCCTACAGAGTCTCGAGGGTAATACGACCAGGGTCCTACCACCTAGAGACTACGGGGGGAGTAAGGGTACCCCGATCGTGGAACTCAGATAATCTAAGAAAATTCCACCAGTAGTAAAGTGGCTCTGTTAATTTTTTTTTCCGTCTGTAGTTCTTTGCAATTATTACTCTTCTGAACCTTTTAAATTGTAATTCATCTTCAAATCCGCAAAGATTTAATTCATGAATAATACGAGAGCTGGTTTACGGCAACTGAGGATCCTCCAGGCTGATTACCTCTAACCCTGAGGAACGGATGACTGAAGGTCCACACCTTGGAGGCTCGATCACCCCTTCGGCTCGGAGTTCGGCCATAGCCGAACAGACCTGACCGAATAGGTAACATCTAACAGACCCTTCGGCTTGAGCCGAGGGTACCTTCGGTGATTCGGTCAACCTTTCGACCCAAGCCGAAAGCAAAATACTTTGTATTGCCTGGCGATCCTGATCATTGGAGGGTCGACCTTCGGTGAACCCCTCGACCTTCGGTGAACCCTTCGGCTCGAGCCGAGAGGGAGAATACTTGGTAAAATATTGCTAGTGATAATAGGGTCGGCCTTCGTCGGACATATTAACAGGTCGACCCTCAGCCAAGTGTCGGGAAAATAAGCTTAAGAAGGTCAGCTAGGGTTTCGGCCCTCTGCAACTATCTACGAACCAAAAATCATTAAGCGACAGCTGGAAAAAGAACATTGCATTCATAAAGCCCGAAGGCGAAGATTACATACGAGGCCCGAAGGCTAGTTACATATAAAGCCCGAAGGCAAAAGACTACACTAAGGCCCGAAGGCTAGTTACATATGAAGCCCGAAGGTAAAAGACTACACAAAAGCCCGAAGGCTAGTTACATGACAAGGGGGTAGCCTGCACTGAGAACCGAGGCGACCTTAAGGAGCGTCCGTCGGGTTCGCGGTCTCGTCTTCGGTGGGGAGTGCTTCCTGGTCCGAACCTCCACGACCAGGAGTCGGAGGGACTTCCCTAGGCATCTGGATCTCGCCTTCCTCGCTGCCGCCTCCACCGTCGGCGTCGGCAACCTCGGTGGTCGATGGCACCGCCTCCACATCGTCGTCCTCGAAGATGAGGCCGCTGTCTGCAAAGGAAACCCCAGGGTAGCGCCCGAGGACCCAATCTCGGACCTCGGTAGCGCCCATGGTGTACCCTGGGCCGATGGCGTTCTTGATCTCCTCCTTGAAGGCCTCGGAGGACCGGTACTTTTCGACCCCTCGGGCTTCGGCTTCCTGAAGGCGGGCCCTCACTTGTGACTTCAACTCCGAGAGCTTCCGTTCGCACTCTCGGCGCTCGAGGGCTAGGTCGGGCTCCAGGTGCTCCACCTTCTCGAGGAGGGTGGAGCGTTCGTTGTCCAGGGAGACCTTCTCCCTCTCGCTGGCTTCAAGCTCCTGACACATGGCCTCGGCTCGGAGGGCCAGCTGACCCATCTGGTTCTGAGCCTGCGCAGAGCACCGAAGGTCAGAATGAAAAAAAAAATACATATACATATATAGTACGAGTAAGAAAGAGGTAGGAAGGCCGAAGGAGAAGGGGGACCGAAGCTTACCCCCGCCATGAAGATGCACGCCGAGGTGATCAGTGCTGCCGTCCCTTGCTTCTGGGCGTCGGTGGCGTCTCGGGGAAGACTCCCCTTCGTCACCAACTCTCTGGCAACCCGTCCGACGGTCAGAGAGTCGTCTTCCTTCACCGACCATTGTGGGATGAACCCCACCTCGGCCCTCGACGACGGGACCTTCGGGCCTCGGGAGGCAGTGGCGGACGAAGGGTCTTGAGCCAGACCGTCCCTGGGAGCAGCAAGGGCTTGAACAGCCTCGGCAGTCGACCCCTCCACCCTGGGCCTCTTCCTCGGGGTCTCAGAAGACGGACCCGCCTTTTCCTTCCTCTTGGACTTCGGCGGCTGGGGAGCGTCACGGGCCTTGGCTTCCTTTATCTTTGCTTGTCTTGCGGCGGCGGCGGCCTTAGCCTCGGCTCTGGTAACTTGCACTGCAAGAAGAAACAAGAGGTATCAGTACGAAAGACCGACACTCGAAGGAAGAAGACGGAGTCTAGCCTAACTCACCCGGGCTAAGCCCGAACTTGAAGAGGATGGCGTCGGACTTGAGGCAGTCGGCCTCGACTGGAGAACAGCCTTCCTGCCGCCTCGCCATCGCCAACGACTCCGCATCTGCCCCGAATAGGGCAGGGGCGGAGTTCACATCCCCAAGGTCCGGGATGTCCCAGACCGTGCCGAAGGGCACCCCCTCGGTCAACTTCACAAAGAAGTACTTATCCTTCCACCCATGGATGGAACTCGGGTAACCCTTCAAGAGCCGAAGGTCCTTTCGGGGGCAAAAGTAGTACCAGCCCGTAAGTCCCTTACAGGCCTGAAGAAGAAAACAGTTTATGAAGAGTCGAAGGGAGAGAGGCCTCTTGTGCCGAACGAAGAAGATGACGAAGCTTAATGCTTGTCGCCACCCGTTCGGCGTTAGCTGGGTCGGGCTTACCCCATAGTGCCGAAACACTTTGGTGAAGAAGGGGTGGAGGGGCAGCCGAAGGCCTGCCTTGAAGGCCACCTTGTACAGGCACAGCTCCTCGGGGTTCCGATAGCTGGCTCGGTCAGAGGGTCTGGGCAGACGGAGCTCGAAAGCATCCGAAACGCCGAAGGAGGCCCTTAGCTCCTCCAGTTCTGGCTCGTCCATCGTGGAGATGATCTTAAGGGCCTCAACTTCTAAGGGCTCCTGTGTCTGGGCTCGGGCGTCGAGCACCCTCTCCCTAAACTCCTCACCATTGGAGCCACCCTTGGACCCCGACGGTGTGGCCGCTGACGATGAGTCGCGGGAGGAGGGAGAGTCGGTGGAATCCGAGGACATCCCTCGGACTTCCCCAGGACTCCTATACCTACGTCTTGGTCTTGACCTCTCGCGGGACGATGGGCTGTAGCCCGACGAGGAAGACATCACTTACTTGTTGCTAAGCTAAGGAAGAAGAGGACGAGGCTAGAAGGGGATCCGAGGCCGAAGGTGAGCTCTCCGAAGGAAAAAAAGAAAGGTTGCCCCACAAATGGCCTCCCACATTATATAGATGGAGGAATGGCGGTACGACTTCCGAGCATTAATGGCACCGCCACGTCAGGGTATGAAGCCTCGAGGTTTGCGCCCGAACGGACCTAGCAGACGATCTCACCTTCGGTTGGGAGTTCGGCCAAAGCCGAACGGACCTGACCGAGGGTCCCTCCTTCGGTTGGGAGTTCGGCCAAAGCCGAACGGACCTGACCGAGGGTCCCTCCTTCGGTTGGGAGTTCGGCCAGAGCCGAACGGACCTGATCGAGGGTCCCTCCTTCGGTTGGGAGTTCGGCCAAAGCCGAACGGACCTGACCGAGGGTCCTTCCTTCGGTTGGGAGTTCGGCCAAAGCCGAACGGACCTGACCGAGGGTCCCTCCTTCGGTTGGGAGTTCGGCCAAAGCCGAACGGACCTGACCGAGGGCCCCTCCTTCGGTTGGGAGTTCGGCCAATGCCGAACGGACCTGACCGAGGGCCCCCCTCCTTCGGTTGGGAGTTCGGCCAAAGCCGAACGGACCTGACTGAGGGTCCCTCCTTCGGTTGGGAGTTCGGCCAAAGCCGAACGGACCTGACCGAGGGTCCCTCCTTTGATTGGGAGTTCGGCCAAAGCCGAACGGACCTGACCGAGGGTCCCTCCTTCGGTTGGGAGTTCGGCCAAAACCGAACGGACCTGACCGAGGGTCCCTCCTTCGGTTGGGATTTCGGCCAAAGCCGAACGGACCTGACCGAGGGTCCCTCCTTCGGTTGGGAGTTCGGCCAAAGCCGAACGGACCTGACCGAGGGTCCCTCCTTCGGTTGGGAGTTCGGCCAAAGCCGAACGGACCTGACCGAGGGTCCCTCCTTCGGTTGGGAGTTCGGCCAAAGCCGAACGGACTTGACCGAGGGCCCCTCCCTCGGCAGGGGGCTTGGCAAAGCCGAACGGTGCTGACCGAAGGTCCCACCTTCGACAGGGGGCTCAGTAAAGCCGATCCGAAGCGGCGAAAGGTCTTTCTCTCGATCGACCCTAAAGCCTTGGTCACTGGTAATGCCAAGACCGAGGGAATAAGTCAACCTCAGAAGATGGTTACTCCCACAGGAAGAAGCTCCTAGTGGAAGTAAGGGGGCTCCTGATATAGCCAAAATAACCTCTCGGTGGGGGCAATGACACGTGTCACTGCTGGGACACGTGTCCTCCGCCAGATGGAGGTTCCAAGAAACCACTCACACTCGAGCACGCTCAATCACCGAGGCACGCCCACAGAATCACGCGGGATCACGTCGTCTGCATGAGGGGAATATTCCCCCAGAAGGTTGGACGTATCCTAGTAGGACTCTAAGAGGGAAGAAGGGGGAAAAAAACCTAAGGCCGAAGAACTATATAAGAAGGCACGGAAGAAAGGGGAAGGTAAGCTCTAACACCCTCACCATTACTCCCTTATTGAACTGTGCGGCCGACCCTGACTTGAGCGTCGGAGGACTAACCCCGGACAAAGTTCCGGGCCTCCGTCGTCTGTGTTTGTGTAGGTTGGACTAGCGGGGTTTTTGGCAGCAACAATATCTAAGCATCTAACTATGGTTAGGATTGTACGTTTTAGAAACCAAAAATGTTTGGTCTCAAGCGGAGTCGATAGGAAATGACTAGAAGTCTAGAAAGATGAATATCCATAAATATTATTATTATTATGATTATTATTATTATTATTATTATTATTATTATTATTATGATTATTATTATTATTATTATTATTATCATATAAAGCCCAAAAACTTATGGCCGACTGTAGAAAAACAACTAGAACCCAACCCAATTGATATCATGAGAAATATTGGGGAAAGTATCCCGGGCCCAGCCCAGCCTATATCAGCGACCACAATGGACTCTTGATGGCATATGGTGTAGTACTAGAACAAGTTTTGCCCATTTCTTTCCATGAAGAGAAAGTTTATGGATTTAGATGCAAACTCCAAAGGCAAACTGCTCTAACAGTTAAAAAAAAAAATTCTGACGGGAGGGGATCAACAATGAGCTTTGTCCCTTTATCAACAGTAAAGACATGTTCATGTCCATAGTTCAAAATATCTCCTATATCATTTGATACTTATTGTAAATTTAGTCAATTGATATGGCAACTGATATTGATATTTTAACCTTTAATCTTTTACATATCTTAATGCGTTACCTTCTGCTTTTGATACATATCTTAAAGTTAACCAATCAAGATAACGACAGATGTCAATACTTAGTCCTTACTCATGCCTCATAGGCCCTTAAAAGAATCCTGAGGACACTGATCTCATCTCCCAACAACGCTCTTTATTATTATGAAAAAAAAAAAAATTCTTTCCCATTAGTGTGCAAATTAATAGATATGCATAATAATAAAATATGTGCAAAACTAGTAATACAGAAAAATCAAATTAGAATGGAACACACACAAAAGAGAAGGAAAAAAAAAAAAATCTTA
>NW_024870662.1:225093-235014 GCF_013358625.1 Macadamia integrifolia
GACCAATCCCTCGACAGTTGAGAGCCAGGAACTTCATGGCAGCTCTGGTGACTGAGAACGACCAGTCACCGAAGCCTCAACATCATTTGTGGGGGAGTTGGTTTGATGGCTGTTTTTCATGTTTCTAGCTCTCTTGGAGGGTTCATCTTCCTCGTTGGGAAACAGTTGCTGTGCCAGGGGATCCTATTCTCCTTAGTTGATTGACCTTTTATTCGGAAGGAGCAGTTTGGAATCATCCTTGGTCAATTTGGGCATAACTGGTATTCCATCCAGTGTGATGCCCTGCGGGATGGTGAAGAGTGGAGATTTTCCTTCCTTATCTTTAAAACCAACCAGTATAGGACTTGAAGCTGTGTCACTGTGGTCATGCAGATTTTGTGTTTGGACAGCAAAGGTAGGGAAGTAAGCTATCTTGTCAGCTTCAAAATGATGAGATTCTGGGATGGACGCCTGAAAACCCTGGAAACTCTGAGAAGCATGAGCTTTATGCATCCGGTAAGGAATAAAATTGGGTCCTAGCTTGAAGGTTGGGATGGCACTGGGATTAATTGTCCGATTTGCCCAGAAGAAATCTTGCATAACTTTCCTAGTGTTAGTTGAAGTGAGGAAGATCAATATCGAAGGCAAATGCTATATGTTTTTGAAATGTTTAATCATATTTTCAGTCGATCTATTCAAATTTTGATTCAATTTAAACATACCATACCAATTTTTTTTTTTTTTTTTCGTTCTCGCTTTAAACTAACTATAATTAGGTTAAGATGTTTTACAGTAATCCCAACCGACTATTAACTGAGCCCATAAATGTCAAGTATTTTCTGATAAACCAATCTAATGGCGATGCTATTTGATTTTCATGCCATAAAAAAAAATTAATAATAAGACCCATTTTTACCCAAAATAAATATAAAACAATCTCATTGAGTTTAAACAGTGATTCAGATTGCAATGTGGATGATGTGACTCCGATTACAAATGTAGATGACAAATCCATTCCATGTGACTCTAGATTGGAGTCAAACAACGGAATAATTGATCTCTCTTAAGAGGAAGATCCTACGTTGAAGCATATTGAGGAGGAAGCATCTGATTTGAAGCAAAATAGTGAGGACCTCATTGGGAAGTGTCAGATTTGAAGAAAAAAGTGGAGAACATTCATTGGGAAGACATTATAGTCTTTGCTATGCGTAGGGAGAAGAATCATTGCATTAGGTCTGCCCCTTATTTTTTTCACTTTACTGATTGAAAATTCTGATGCATTCTGGATGATCGTTCATTATTGCTCCTTAATTTTGGGGTGATCTAGTTTTGATTCTCCCGTTGTTGTTTTTATTATTTTTCTTTTTTTTGTCTAGGGCCTAGTGCCTCTTGTTGAGATCCTTGTCTTGTAATATGTTTTTTTCTTTCTTTCCTCTATATTTTAATAAATTTATTTATTCACCAAAACAAAAGCTAGCTTAATGCTCATATTAGATTTATTTATTTATTTTTGGGATAAACCTCAATTTAGACAATTCAATGTCTTGAGAGGAAGCTGATATTCTCTCAAATGAGATTTTTCTGATAAATTGATTCCACCCAATTGTTGATCCCGGTATTAGACCTGTGGTTGATTTGTTAGGCTCCAAGCCAATGTGATCTTTTGGGCCCCACTTATTTCTAGTGTTTTAACTGATAGTAAACTAGTGGTATTTCTTAGGGGTGTCAAAAAAACCCCGTTAACCCGAATCAGCCCTAGCCCGCCCTGAGCCCAAACAGGGCTTGGGCTGAAATTTCAGCCCATAGGGTGGGTTAGGGTTGAAAATTTTAGGCCCGAGGTAGGACCTCAACCCAAGCCCAGCCCGACCCAATCCAACACAACCATGTGTATAAGTATATAATCATATAAATATGCAAATAATTATTAATGGATACTTATAGAAAAAGGTCTTTCGTTTTTCACAATCTACATATTATGAAGACATTAGTCTTTGACCTCTGCAATTCATCAAAATCAGGCAACCAAGTAACCGATGGTACTAGGTTGGGCTGGATTAGGTTAAAGCCGACACAATTAGGGTCCATCAGGGTTGGCTTGGGTTAGGCTAAACCCAACAGGGTTGGGCCTGGGCTGAGATATCCCAACCTGACCTATGGCTAGACTGGGCTTGGGTTGAGTTAAGAGACCTTAGGGTTGGGCTGGGTTTTAGCCCATTGACACCCCTAGTATTTCTACCCAAAAAAAAGTGCTAGTGGTATAGTCTCCCACGTTTTATATTTGTAAAACCCTTTTTTGTATATGCCTATGTATAAGAGAGAGAGAGAGAGAGAGAGAGAGAGAGAGAGAGAGTAATTCTATGTTCACTTACCTCTTGTTTCCAAATGACCTTATGATCTTCGTCAATGGATCCTTCTCTTCTATGACTGTTATTTCAGATGCTTTGTCTTCTTTCTCTGCTATCTTTAGACTTTATATTAATCCTTTTTTTTTTTTTTTTTTTTCCTTTTCTGGTGGAGTTTTGATCAGCATCATAAGACACATATTAGTGTTGTTTTAGGCATAGCTGAGGGTCACCTCCCAGTCACTTATTTAGAGTTGCCTTTGATTTTTTTAGAGCTTGCTATTCATCATTGTTCTCCTATTCTTAATAGGCTTCATAAGAAACTTCAACTTTGGAAGAGTAAATTTCTTTCCTTTGCCAATCATATTAAACTTGTTAGACCAGTCATGCAAAATTCCTATATTTAAGGATTTTTAGCATTTTGAGCATCAATCTCTTCTAAGAATGAATCTTTGATGGCTTCTTTTCATTGGAAAGGTCATGAGGGTGGTCTTGGTCTCCATAGAGTTAAGGAGTCTAATATTGTTGGTATTGTCAAGCTTATTTGAATAATTATTTCTAAAATAAGAGCATTTAGATTGATTGGGTGTATTACAGATTCCTTAAATTTGATTCAATTTTGGAATGTCCCTTGCTCGGTGGATGCTTTTTTGACCTAGAGGAAAATTCTCAAATATAAGTGTCTTGTGCCTAAAAATATCAAGTCCTCCATTGATAATGACCTTGATATCTTTCTTTGGCTTAAAAATTGGCATCCTAGTGATATACTTATTTTGAAATATGGTAATAGCTAGAATCAGATGCGATGCTGGTTCTGATAGACTTTTGCTTAGGTTTCCTCTATTTTGAGGAACGGAAATTGGATTCTTAGCCTTACTAATTCCGTTTGGCTTATTGAGGTTTGGAATAAGCTTTCAATTATTTGCTTCAAACTAAGAGGTAGTGGTGATTTGGTATAATGTGTTGCTATTTCTTTCAATAATCTCTCCTCTACTACTGCTTCGAATGTGGTGCATTCTAAAGCTCCTAGTGTCCCTTGGTTTAGGACTATTTGAAGAGCTATAACCAATTCCTTTCCCACTTAAGACGCTCTTCTTCGTAGAAATCTATCTATCTATAATTGTTGCCTTTGTTAGAACTCCTTAGAAGCTATGGAGCATCTTCTCTTGTCCTATACATTTTCCAAGTCTGTCTGGGGTGGTATACTTTTAAAATGTTTGCATGTGTCTAGAGTTATCCTTCATTTTGACACAGACTGTAGTCAGATTTCAAAACCTTTTAATGGCAAGTCTTCATATGATATGCTTGGTAAGTTAGCTTTTAGTGAAGTGATTCACCATATCTGATGGGAAAGAAATAAAAGGAGATAGACTTCCTCCTCGCTTACAATTGAGCAAATTTGGAGCGATATTACTTTTGAGAATAAATATAAAATCACTCACATCTATTAGAAATAGGCATTTGGCCTTTGCTTGGGATCTTCCTCTTGTTTCTCCCCCTCCCTAGTTTTGGTGTTCCCCCTTGATCTTCCTTTTGTTTTTATCATTCTTAATGGTTGTTTAGTCCCCTTCACTTGTTTTTCTTTGTTGTGGCTTTCGCCTTTAGATAGCCGTTGAGGCGATTGTTTTGTACTGTCTTTTTTGTTCTTCAATATATTTTCATTCATTAAAAAAATAATAATAATAATAAATAATTAAAAAGATCTCATCTCTTAATAATATAGACTACTGAAAAACCAAGAGAAAACCTTTCTTGGATAGATTTTTCTTTTGGCTAATTATGGGTATCTAGGCCTTCAGCTTGATTGACTATGCCCACGGGCCCATATTGACTCCACAACCGTATGGGCTAAGACATATTAAGGTTGAATGAGAACGTAGTGAAGAGTACTAAACACCCCCGTGAGTGGCCCTAAAAAGGTAAAAGGAGTTGAACGAAAGTCCTTTTCCAACTCGACTATCCCCTTGGGGTTAAAACCTTTCTTTGAGCAATTAATAATTCTCCAAATAAATGTGGATTCACAATATCAAAATATTCTCACCTTAAAACATGTCATGATAAATACTAAATAGCCTTAATACCTCTCTTTTCTTCTCTCCTCTCAACAAAAAGAACACCGTCATATCGCAACCCAATATGAGAGAGCACATTCTCTTCCTTCATCCTTCTCCTCTTTCACCTTCAAGAAAAGTCAAAGTCAAAAGAAATCTTACTTAGTCTTTATCTCAACCGGAAACGAATCATACAAGTCCATAGCACCACCCACTCTCCCCTTCATAAAGAAAACGAAAAAAAAGAAAGAGAATTAGTTAGGCTCTCCATTGCCTCAAATTTGGTAATGTGCTCAATTAAGGCATGAGGGAGTGAAGTCTCCTCATTGCCTTAGATTTTTGGCCTTTTTTTCATGTGGGCCCCACTCAATAACGTGAGGAACCTACTAAGCCACACGACCAGACAAGTTTATTTCCCTTCCCTTGCAATCATATTTCTGTGTAAGACGATCAGAATTTTCAAATCAAATTGCATCCATCAAGCACTAGCGGGAGGCCCTTCTCTTTACTCACCACTGTAGCTTAGCTACCAGAAAGCCTAGCAAATCTGCAACAATGGTGCTCAAAATGATTTTCCTGCGTGAGCTCTTCGCAGCGGCTATCCTCTTCTTCATCACCCGTTACTTCATCCAACGTATAATCACCAAGCCCCGGCGGCCACTCCCACCGGGCCCGAAAGGCTGGCCAGTCATCGGTGCTCTGCCACTGCTAGGCAAAATGCCTCATGTCGCCTTATTTGAGTTGGCCAAAAAGTCTGGCCCCGTCATGTATCTCAAGATGGGTACGTGCGGCATGGTGGTGGCGTCTACCCCAGAGGCCGCCCGTGTCTTTCTCAAGACACTTGACCTCAACTTCTCAAATCGGCCGTCCAATGCCGGTGCAACCCATCTTGCATACAATAGGCAAGACATGGTGTTTGCAGACTATGGGCCTCGTTGGAGGTTGCTGCGCAAGCTAAGCAACCTCCACATGCTCGGTGGCAAGGCCTTGAAAGAGTGGCCCAGGGTGGCTGCCATCGAGCTTGATCACATGGTACAGGCCATGTGCAAATCGAGTGGACAGGGAGAACCGGTCATCATGCCGGAGATGTTGACATATGCAGTGGCAAATATGATTGGGCAGATTATATTGAGTCGACGAGTTTTTGCCACAAATAGGGACGAGTCAAACGAGTTTAGGGATATGGTGGTGGAGCTGATGAAAATTGCGGGGCTTCTCAACATCGGTGATTTTATCCCGTCCATTGCATGGATGGACTTGCAGGGAATTGAAGGAGGGATGAAAAAGCTCCACACGAAGTGGGATGCTCTCATTACAAAGATGATTAAGGAGCACCAAGAGTTGGCTAATGAGGGGAAGGGGAAGAAGCCTGATTTCCTTGATGTCATCTTCGCTAATAGGGAGAACTCAGAAGGAGAAAGGCTCTCCAACGTCAACATTAAGGCTCTCCTCCTGGTATGCAACCCTTCCATTTAACATTTCAGGTGATTCCAAGCGTAGTCCTTTTGTGAGTGTGGATCAAGTTCTCACACGAGAACCATTCTCACACGAACTGATCCACAGTTATGGAATCCACCACATGATTTTTTCTTAGGTAGATTCTATCTGTGTGGATCAATCCCGTACAAGAATAGTTCTCATACGAGAACCTAATTCGCTCTCTCTTTTTGCATCCATTTGGGGCTAGGTGTAGACACACGCAAGCGTATAGTTTTCTTTTCTCTTCACTAAGATCGACGAATAGGTGAATTGGCTCATTGTCAACAAGAAACCTTTGAGGTTCATTCTAACTTGGAAGTGTACTCATAAAACAGCCCATTATGACTAGATGGGATCCGCTGCTTGTTCGATCACTTTGTCGTATGAGTCAACGTCCAACATCTATCCCACCTTTTATCATGACAAATAAAAAGAAGAACAAAACTTAACTGTTGCCTGGGTTGCAGCTACTTGCCAGGGGAGTGGAATCTCAAGTGTAGGTTTGAAGGTGAGTATTTTCAAACCTACCCCTGAGATTCCATTCCCTTGGTTGCTATCATGGGGTTGCAGCTATTGGCTACAACCCAAGCAGCAGTGAAATTTTCTCCAATAAAAAGGGATATATTTGAATACAGAAATGACAAGTATTAGATGTTGATTTGTACAAACAGCTAATCCATTCTCCATTATGACAAGGGGATATGTACGGACTTAAGTAAGCTCCCCAAGTGAGACCGGGTGCACTGCGACAGATCCAAACCCTCCATGGGGTGTGGGACCCATCTCTGGTGCGCAAGACCCACAACCATGGAGGGTGTGAAATCTATCCCCATGTTGGGCACTGATCCGGATTTGATATTTATTATCATCTTGAGCCTAAATTCGACGGCCATATCCAAAAGGGTGGCTCAGGTTTAACCTCCGCTGGGGCAACGACCCATGCTTTATGCGCTCCCTTTGGATGCATAGGCTGCCCAAATTAATGAGACCAAATTTTATCCATACGTTAATGCTTCACGTAGGATTAAGTGATGACGTCTACCTTATTTTTTATTCTATAAAGAAAAACAAGGCATTAGATTGTACATAAAATCCACTTGGTTAAAAGTGATTTTCCTAATCATAGCCTCCTTGACAATACTTTTAGTCATCAAAACAAGAATGTTGTTAGGTTTTAGACAAAAAAAATAGTATTGGTCAAATGCTTCACGTCTAATCGTAGAGATATTGTTATTCAAGTTCAAAAAATATTGTGGTTAAGTAAAGGTTCATCCAAAAATATAGAGAGGTCCTCATTGCTCCATACTTTTCCCACCATCCATCCCTTTTCTCGTCCAGTCCTTAGCCCGAAAAACTTATTTTTTTTGTAGCTTCACCATTTTCTCTTGTCATCAGATAATTAGCCTTATTGCTATGTTTGGTTGTAAGAGGAACAAAAGGGAAGGAAAGTGAAATTTTCATACTTAAAAAAGAAATATATGTAATCATTACCCATGTTATTTTAACATTAACTTCAAATCATTCCATATTTGATTATAAAATTTCACTTTATTTTGCATCTAAAACCCTTTGCTATAATATGTAAAATAAAAATTACATGTAAAATACATTATTACTAAATATGGTTAAAAAAATTATGTAGTTTATACAATCATAATCATATGGGGTAATGACTAAAAATTTCCTTTTAAATCACTTCCCTTGCTTTTAAATTCCCATTGCAACTAAACAGAGCCTAAATAAAAAATATATATATATATATATATATATTCCCCCATCTAAAATAGCCACAGTCTATCCAGAAAAAAATAATTTGTTCTCAAAATTACCTTGTATGGTCAGAATGTTTGAACAATCTTTCACAAATTACAAATAATTGTGACCACAGAAAGAAATCATTTATGGACTCGTGAATCTGTTGATATATATCAAGGAAGAGTTTTCATGCATGACCGTAAAAGGCAAAAAACTGAGCTATAAAGTGTCAAATAGGGGGTTCTTAGTTATTTCAACCCCCTCATGTTAAGAGGGAAGAAGGAGGACATGACCATCCACGTCCATGAAAGAAACCTTATGCCTATATATTATTTGCACCAAAAACTTCATCAATGATCTATCAAATTCAACCATACAAGGGAGTCCGCCTAGCATGTGTCAAAATCTACATAGAGGGGGTGGGCGAGGAAGTTAAACCTCCTAGTGAGCATAGACTTAGCATGCCATAGTTTCACCAGCTGCGCTTGACAGTTGTTATTTTCTCACCATTTCTTTTGTGGCTACAGAACATGTTCGTAGCTGGAACAGACACAACATCAAGCATAATCGAGTGGGCACTAGCAGAGATGATGAAAAACCCAACAATCCTCCAAAAAGCTCATGTGGAAATGGACGCAGTGGTTGGTCGGAACCGCCGGCTCAAAGAATCCGATATAGCAAAGCTCCCATACCTCCAAGCCATATGCAAAGAGACCTTAAGAAAACACCCACCAACACCATTAAACGTCCCTCGAGTCTCCATCGAAGCTTGTGAGGTGAATGGCTACTACATACCTAAGAACACAAGGCTAAGTGTCAACATATGGGGAATAGGGAGAGATCCCAATGTGTGGGAGAACCCATTAGATTTTGAACCGGAGAGGTTCTTGTGTGGAAGGAATGCTAAGATTGATCCTCGAGGAAATGATTTTGAGTTGATTCCATTTGGGGCTGGGAGAAGGATCTGTGCAGGGATGAGAGTAGGGATTATGATGGTGGAGTATATATTAGGAATGCTTGTTCATGCTTTTGATTGGAAGATTCCTCCGGGGACTGATCTCAACATGGAGGAAGCATTTGGGCTTACTTTGCAGAAGGCTGTGCCTTTGTCAGCCATGGTGACACCTAGGTTGGCAGCCCATGCTTACACAGCTTGATGGGTTTGGATTGATTATGATCTTTGAAGCTATGTTTGATGTTTGATGTTATTTGAGGGACATTGTAGTTCTATATCTTTCCTATCTGGTTTTGTTACTATTTCACTAGTGCTTTCTCCCTCAAAAGATTTTGATGGCTTTGTCTAGTTGGCACCCACTCTAGATTTGGACAAAAATATGATCACACCTAAGGGTGCAAGTTTGACCCTGACGTTCTAGACTCGCCCTTGGCCCGCCCTAATCCCGAACAAGTACCGACCAAAAATTTTTGGCCCTAAGGGTCGGCCCAGCCCTGAAAATTCTGACCCTGAGTCAAGGTCAGGGCTGGTAAGAGTTGATGTCTTTGGCCCGCCCAGCCCACCCTGAACCTGGCCCTGATTTTCTTACCCTTATTTTTTGCCCTGGTTTTGGCCCTACCCGGCCCTAATTTTTGCCTTTGATGTTGACCCTGGTTATGATTCTAGTTGTGACCTTAATTTTAACATAATTTTATATATTATTTCACATTGAGTCATTGACACCTCAAAACTCCTAATATATCTTCATTGACAAGGGTTTTGAGATCTTCGGTCTCTTTGTTTATCATAACAAATAATTGCAATTTTTTGGATTATTTACTTTCTTAGGATGATCTCATCTTTGTTTATCATAATAGTTATTTGTATTATTTGAATGTTTGCTTTAGAATGTTCTCTTCATAACAAGTAATATGTAACTATGTTTTTTATCTCCTCTTTATTATGAATATTTTTTATTTTTAAGTTATTTCATATTTTGTAGGGTTAGGGTCAGGGTATACCCAGCCCTTGATGGCAAACTAGGGTCAGGGTCATCCTAGCCCTTGATGGCAAACCAGGGTTAGGGTCAATCAGGGCCAGGGTCAGAGTCATCCCGGCCCAACCCTGAAAAATTAGGGCTAATCAGAGCGGATAAGGGCTGGGTTGAACCCTGAATGGTAGGGCCTAGGTTGAAGTTTTACAACCCTGAGTTAGGATCAGGGTGGGTTTGGGCTCAGTTAAGGGGACTAAGGGTTGGGCTAGGTTTTTAAGAAGCCCAGCCCAACCCGACCCTGTTGCACCCCTATTCACACCGATAATGAGCTAATTTGTCTTTTTTTTTTTTAATTGTAATTTCTGTTATTTTCTTTTCTTGTCTTCA
>NW_024870662.1:235034-237063 GCF_013358625.1 Macadamia integrifolia
TAGGGGTGTCAATTTGTGGCCCGAACCGGGTAAACCGATCGGGACCGACCGTTTAAAGACCGGCCCGGCCCGGACCGTTTATTAAAAGTGTCGGGCTTGAGCCCGGCCCGTTTATAAATAGTCGGTCTCGGTTTTGCTACTTGAACCGTTGGGCGCCCGACCGAGACCGATCGAATAACGCCCGACCGAGACCGGCCTATTGTGCACCGACTTGGCCCGACCCTTTAATGATTGTAGAATACCTATTTTACCCCCCAAATTAAAGAATAAAAACTAAAAAGTAAAGACATGTTCACATTTAAAATAATGGTTATATTTTGATCATTTATTGATTTATTGTCATTTTTTTGGGCTTGCATAAGTGGGCCGGAATATAATAGCACATTTTAAAGAGGGCCCGTTTAAAAACCGGTTAAAGCCCGTTTAACATTAAACATGTCCGTAGCCCGGTTAAGGCCCGACTAAAGCCCGATTAAGGTGGCCCGATTATAACCCGAGACCGACCGACCGAATATAAAGTATACCATGCCCTCAATAACTAAGCCCGATTAGTTAAATGGGCGGACACGGTGTAGCCTTTGAAAGTCTTCAAGCCCGATTAAGCCCGACCGAAACCGAACCGGCCCGACCGGTTGACACCCCTAGTCCCCACCACTTGGGAAATTCAAGAAACTTGATTATGCCCATGTGGGCTATCTCATTGGCTCCTGTGCAAGCATAGAGGCCACACTCCTGTGCAGGCATAGAGACCACACGTGATAAGACCGATAGTGTTCTATTAAATTAGAAAAAAGAAGACATTGTTGTCCTTATGTCCAAACACAATGAGAAGCAAAATAACCAATCCACTTCTCATAAAAGGCAAAATCTCATCCATAACAATGCTTCTACTAGTGTTCTCATTGGTGTTTGCACAAATGTAGGGACCACCCTGGCTTTAGTAGAACCCTTCAAAATCTGTTAGGGTTAGAAAAAACATTAGCACTGATACGGTGGTTCAATGCTCAGAGTTTGGGGGTACACCTTGATAAAGTAAAGGACGAAAAGGACCATTCCTTGGCTCCAAATCACTCTAGTACCCCCACACACATTTCTTGGCTTTTCTTGTGGATTTTTTATCCATACTTGTCGTTGGCGGTTGGACTTGGAATTTGAACCGGTTTCTTGTGGTCCCTTACCCTCCTCTGCAGTCCGCACCCTACCAACTGTCTAAAACTGGAAAGATACACTATAAATATTTTGTGCACTCATTTATTGTGGGGCCCGCAAATATTGTGGGACCCTACCAGTCATTTTCGTCCATTTCCTATAAAGCTTTCTATTGTGGGGCCCGCAAATATTTTTAACCGACCTACGTGTCTCCACTTATTTTATTAAGCCTTTTAAGTGGATTAAATTTTTTGAAAAATTAGACCGGCTGGTATCAAACCATTGACCGGATTGGACCAGTGTTAAGTTGACCTTGTTTGATTTTGTTTGTTTTCTATGTGAAAGGATCGAGTTTCCCTTTCACCTAAAGAGAAAATTTTTAATTGAACTTTCACCTATGGATTCTCTACGTGTGACCAACAAATTTCTCCTTTTATAAAAAATAAATTATTGTAATTTATTTTATGGGGAAAAAAAAAAAACATTACCTAATCATGTGGCTCTTGCACATGCATATAAAAGTTGCGAAATTAATGTTTCAACTTGTAAAATAAAAAATTTGATTTATAATGATGCTCTTGTGTATGTTTTCATTGGCCCTCATGCTAGCGTTGGGGCTACATGATCAAACAACTATCTCTTATCCTTATTTTATTTATGGGAAAAAGAAGTCCGAAAGGCAGTGTGGCTTCTGTGCCTAGACACAAATGTAGGTAAAAATGACTATCCAAACCATCATAGACAAAATTCTACCACTATTGATGCTTTCACATGTACCCTCATTGGGTCTCTCGTTGGTGCAGGGGACATAGGGCCTTTCAGGGAACCCTCTCCCAATATTTTATGGGAGAGGGTTTCTCCATGACGCCTAAGTTAATAA
>NW_024870662.1:237083-251562 GCF_013358625.1 Macadamia integrifolia
TTGCCCTTGATGTTGACCCTGGTTATGACTTTAGTTGTGACCCTAATTTTAACTTAATTTTATATATTATTTCACATTGAGTCATTGACACCTCAAAACTCCTAATATATCTTCATTGACAAGGGTTTTGAGATCTTCGGTCTCTTTGTTTATCATAACAAATAATTGAATTTTTTTGGATTATTTACTTTCTTAGGATGATCTCCTCTTTGTTTATCATAATAGTTAGAGTTATTTGTATTATTTGAATGTTTGCTTTAGGATGTTCTCTTCATAACAAGCAATCTGTAACTATGTTTTTTATCTCCTCTTTATTATGAATATTTTTTATTTTTAAGTTATTTCATATTTTGTAGGGTTAGGGTCAGGGTATACCCGACCCTTGATGGCAAACTAGGGTCAGGGTCAATCAGGGCCATCCTAGCCCTTGATGGCAAACCAGGGTTAGGGTCAATCATGGCTAGGGTCAGAGTCATCCCGGTCCAACCCTGAAAAATCAGGGCTAATCAGAGCGGATAAGGGTTGGGCTGAACCCTGAATGGTAGGGCTTAGGTTGAAGTTTTGCAGCCCTGAATTAGGGTCAGGGCGGGTTTGGGCTCAGTTAAAGGGACTAAGGGTTGGGCTAGGTTTTTAAGAAGCCCAGCCCAACCCGACCCTGTTGCACCCCTATTCACACCGATAATGAGCTAATTTGTCTTTTTTTTTTTTTTTAATTGTAATTTCTGTTATTTTCTTTTCTTGTCTTCAAACATAGTCATCTCTCTCTCTCTCTCTCTCTCTCTAATGACTGGCATTTCTAACCCCAAGGAGTTAGGAAATTTTAACTCTATGGATCGAATGTAACTCTGTAGCTGCTGTTCTCTTGGTTCAAAGAAATCGTGTGCCTTCGTTCTTTTGGTGGCAGTGGGTCTCTTTGTAATCTTATTTGGTTTTTATTCAATGGAAGATTACCCATCGTGTTAGGGAATCCAATTCGATTGCGGATTTATTAGCAAAAGTGGTTGCAAAGTTTGGGGTATCCTCCACAGGGTCGATCTTCCTCTTATCTGTTAAGACTGAAATTCAAAATGATATAATTGGGAGACCGCATTTCTACTTCTCTAGTTGGTGTTTGATCATTTATTATTGAAGGGGTTTGGTTTCTTCCCACTGATGGCAATGCCAAAGGTGAAAGTTTCAAAGCTCCTTTAACAGGTCTCCGATGATTTTAATTGAAGATCGTCTGTCACTGCATCTCTAGGTATTAAAGGTACCAATGCCAAAGGATGCCTCAAGAACTACCACCGTGTAGTGTAAAGTCCTTTTTCTCTCCCTTCTCCACCATTAAAAACACAGGCAAAAGCATGAAAACTTCTGTTTTAAGAAATCAAACAAGGGCATAAAGACAACAATGTTTGGAAACTAGGAAAACTTGGGGAAAAATTTGCATTGAGAAATTTGTCATGATTAACCTTGACAAGGTGAAAATTTTTTACACACCCTTTCTATCCAATGAAAAAATATGTCTCCAACACCAATGAGTCTCCAACGACTCATCCAAGGGCTGGATGAGTAGGACATGCATCCCTAGGTATATGTTGGTAGGTGTTGGGATGCGTGTCCGACTCCTCCCAGTCCTTGGATGGTGGTTGGGCAGGAAATTCATTGGAGAGGAGCCACATCTCCAATGGCCAGAATTGCCACATCATCTATATACATAACTTAAAATTGTAGACCATTTCAGAAAACCATTGCAAAGTAGTAGTATACAAAATTTAACCTATATATAAATCGGAGTTTCCAATGGTATGCAATTTCAGTTATTTTTCTGTAAAAAAATTATAGTAATATTGGAATAACATCTCATTGTAACTATGTAGCCAACCCCATTTAATTGGAATATTTTATCAATTTTTATTTTTTTTACTGAATTAGGGCTGAATTGTTGTTGCTGTTGCTGTTGTTGCTATTGTTGTTTTATTCATTTTAGTTGAGACAATTAGCATATTTATAATAATAAACATTCTTTATCTTAATTAGACCAATTAATCTTCACAGATCATAGAAAGGAAGGTCGAGTGACTCAAGTCCATTTACCAATAAGAAAAATTAAAAGAACCACAAAATCGAGCTATAAGAAAATTAATATAGGGTGAATCTAGCAACTTTATTTTTGTGCATTTGGTTGGGAAGGGGTCGTAATAGCATTCACCTATTGGGAAGTGGTCGTAATAGCATTCACCTATCTTATATCAAAAAATCACAAATTAGAGTAAGTTTGCAATATAATTTAGATGGCCGTTGAAAGATATGTAAAAAAGTTAAACATAAGTGGAAAGTCTTAATAGTCCGTAAATTTATACATGTTATAAAATATGTTAAGATATATTAATATATGTTTGGGAGTGTCTAAATGACACATCTATATTTTTTATTTTATTTTATTTTTTGACTCCTTTCAATTGTTCTTTATTTTATTCTCAAAATATTTTAAGTGAAGCATATAAAAGGGTTTTTTAAAATAATTTGAAAATAACGTATTATCATGCTATTATCAAAAGTTATCATTTTCATGCACATAATGAGTATACATGTGAAATGGTAATATTTATCCTCTTTAGAAAAAAAAAATTTTTTTTATGTGTTAATAGAGCCAAAAAAAAAAATTGTGTGTGTTAAATAAGCAACAAAAAAAAAAAAAAAAAAAATCAAAAAACACCAAGTTGACACCAAACTCTTTGTTGTGTTTTTTTATTCCCATAGAACAAAAAAAAGTCAGAAATATTTTTCTGAATGATTACCAAATGCAGCCCTAGTTATAGGTCATGTAAATCATTTTCTGAAAATTAAATTAAAATCTCAAACAATAATCTCTAATAATAAATAATTCAAACAGGAAACTTCCCAAACTTTGAAAAATGTCATTACCATTACTAATTAGAATGACCATTAATAAAAAGTCAGTGAATAAAAGATAAGACACATACAATGTTTCACAACTGTCTTCTAGAGCATACTATAAATTTCTATTGGATAGTACCGAAAGGTAATAGTTATTGTTGGCATGAAAGCTGATAAACTTCTTATTAGATTAAATCTTCTTTGTAATAAAGGAATGATTTAATTTATAATATTTATCTTCATTGGGAAATGTCTGTGTTACACTAAAAAGGTAAAAATATAAGGTTACAAACAATTTGATACCTAAAAAGTGTGTCAATACGAATTTCCCTTTAAATTTTCATGAAGAGTATGATTAGATTTCTATAACTTTGAAAGCCCACATAAGGCCTTCATAAAAAATAAATATAGTAATTAATTAATTAATTAAAATAAAAAAATAGAAAAATAGAAAATAGAAAATAGAAAAAGAGAAATGAAAAGAAAACCCACATAAGGTAAATTAGAATTGAAAAAATAAATATTTAATAAAGCCTTATCCTAGTTATATGAGAAAGGAAATGAAGCAATTAATATTTTTTGGGTAGGAAAGATTTATTATTTTTATAAAATTACAAGTTTTCATAACTTTGAAAGCCATATAAAATAAATTTTTATGAGATAATGAGAAAGGAGACATGCAACAAAGCCTTATCCCAACTATATAAGGGAAGAACGATAGTTAAATGACAAATAACTACTCATGTAAGAACCCATATTTTTTAGAGTTTCATTATTTTTTTGAACATTAATCCTGTTATATTCAATATGTAGTTATTTATTCATATAAATAGGATAAGTACCCAAGAGTTTCCCCCTTGTATTAAATATGAAAATTAATAATTTTTATTACGATTATACCAACACAAAATGTGCTCATAGTACCATTTTTTACTTGACCATAGATTTTTTTTAGAATAAAAACAGGAAGGTTACATAAATATTTTTTTAGCCATAGATCTTGTTGAGGGTCCACATGGCCAATTCCAAAATGTGGATAGATAAATCTCATAGTTATAGGTCATGTTAAATCATTTTTCAAAATAAATCAAATTTTCAAATAATAATAAATAATTCAAATAGGATGCTTCCTCAGACTTTTGAAAATGTCATTTTCATTACTAATTAGAATGTCATTAATATGACATTAGTGAATAGAAGATAAGATACAGACAATGTTTCACATCTGTCTTCTAAAAGCATACTACATATTCCTATGGGAATAACCTAAAGGTTATCATCATTGTTGGTAGATTAAATCTTATTTGTTTCAAAGGAATGATTTGATTTATAGTCTTTATCTTCGTTACAAAAAAATGCGTTATATTAAAATGGATAAAAAGTAATTTTATAAATTATTTAATACCTTTAAGGTATCAACAAGAAAATCTTTTGAAATTTTAATGAAGAGTATGATTAGACTACTATAACTTAGAAAACCCATACAAGGATTTACTAAAAGAAAACCCACATAAGGTAATTAAAAATGAGAAACAAAATATTCACTAAAGCCTTATCCAAGCTATATGAGAAAGGAAATGAAGCAATGAATATTTTTGAGTAGGAAAGCTTTGTTATTTTTCTAAGAGTGCAGTTAAGTTTCCTTAACCTTGAAAATCAATATAAGATAAATTTTTATGAGAAAGAAAACATACAACAAAGCCTTATCCTAACTATATAAGGAAAAATTAATTAATTAAATGACAATACTTGTGCAAGTACCCATAGTTTTGAGAGTTTCATTTTTTTTTTTTTTTTAAAGGCTTATTCCTTTTATATCCGTTATGGAAATCTTTGAAAACCCACCTAAGGTCATTAAAAATGAGAAAGAAAATATCCACTAGAACCTTATCCTAGCTATATAAAAAAGGAAATGAAGTAATTAATTTTTTTTGGGTAGAAAAGATTTATTACTTTTTACAACAGTACAGATAAGTTTCCATAACCTTGAAAACCCATATAAGGTAAATTTATATGAGAAAGGAAATAAACTACTAAGTCTTATCCACGAATGCCCTTGGCTACTTCAATTGTCAAGATCTTATATTGTACCTTGGGAACCCGGGATCAAGTATTGGTACCTCAAAGACCTGAAAAAAATTAAGTCTTATCCCAATTAAAAAAAAATTAATTAAATGATAATTAATCACTCATGTAAGTACCCATAGTTTTAAGAGTTTCACTAAAACCTTATCCTAGCTATATGAGATAGGAAATGAAGCAATTAATATTTTTGGGTAGGTAAGATTTATTGATATATTTGAATGAAAAAGGAAATATGCAACTAGCCCTATCCCAATTATCCCAAAAAAACTTATCCCAACTATATATAAGGGGGAAAAAAAAGTAATTAATAATTGGATAAATTTTACAGAATTTTTTTTTTTAATCTTATTCCTTTAATATGCAGTATGAAGTTATTTACTTATATAACTCTAGGACAAGTTTTAGAGTACTTTCCCCTTTTACAGTTGTTCCATGTGTGTCATTCCTTCATTTTATGCCTTCCCTTTCTTGTTTTATGGTTCAACTGCCTTCCTTAAGTCACAGTGGGTTCAACCGGAATTTGGTTTGTTTTGGGTTGCATCCTAATGCCAACTGAACCGGTCTAATAGTTTGGGGCAGACCGGGTTTGTTTAAGGTGATATAAGAATATAAGATTAGCTTCTCCGCTAAGTTAAATCAAATAAATAGTCTGTCTCAATCCTGGTAGGTTACGTGGTGGTTCGCATATGGATTCCCTAACCATGGACGGTTGGGTTTATGGTCATCTACTCTATTACGAAAATACCCCCACAACAACTTAATTTGCAACACTACCCCATTCATTATTCATAGCTGGGCTACAGAGTTTCTGTGGCGTGAGCCACAGGTGATCCCTAACTCCACTATTTCCCATAAAAGAGTACCTTATTTTTGAAAAAAAAAAAAAAAAGAGCTACCTAGAGTATGGGGCAAGTGTACCAGTCTTACCCTCTGTTTCTTAGAAGAAGTTTCTAATTTTTGAATATGTGATCACGCTGTAACCTTTGTGACACAAACAATACGTTATTTAATTGAATAAAATACCCTTAACATCGTTTATTATTTTATATTTAATTAGATTTCTAGAACCTTAAACGTGGTGGATTAGAGTGTATGTTGATTTTTTTAATGTTTTGAATAAATTAATCCTAATTAGTAATTTGCCAACCTCAGAATAAGACGTTTTATCAAAAAATAAAAAATAAAAAACCTCAAAAATGAGGACTCACGTGTGGTCACATCTGACACCACCCATAGACTATGGTCCAATCACGTCTTGAATTTTAAGGAGAAATGTTTCCTATGGAGGTGAGTAATTTTTATGCACGAGGAAGCATCAATAGAGGAGACATTATTTTGTATTTTATGACTATGGTCTCCTAACATTTTGAATTTTAAAGAGAAATATTTCTTGTGGGAGAGAGTGGCTTCTCTGCACGAGGAAGCATCATTAGAGGAGGTGTTATTTTGTATTTCATGGGAGAGACATCACCTATGGACTATGGTCCCCTCACATTTTGAATTTCAAGGAGAAATGTTATTTGTTGGGGAGAATGGCTTAGATGCAAGAGGAGGTGTTCTTTTGCATTTCATGGGAGTGGGGTGAATTTATTCAGGTGCAAGGGTTACACTCTCTCATCAACAGAAACCATTTTCCTAGGCGCACAACCCTATGCCCACATAGGGCATTTAAATGATGTCCCCACCACTTGGGAAATTCAAGAAACTTGATTGTGCCCATGTGGGCTATCTCATTGGCTCCTGTGCAAGCATAGAGGCCACACTCCTGTGCAGGCATAGAGACCACACGTGATAAGACCGATAGTGTTCTATTAAATTAGAAAAAAGAAGACATTATTGTCCTTATGTCCAAACACAATGAGAAGCAAAATAACCAATCCACTTCTCATAAAAGGCAAAATCTCATCCATAACAATGCTTCTACTAGTGTTCTCATTGGTGTTTGCACAAATGTAGGGAGCACCCTGGCTTCAGTAGAACCCTTCAAAATCTGTTAGGGTTAGAAAAAACATTAGCACTGATACGGTGGTTCAATGCTCAGAGTTTCGGGGTACACCTTGATAAAGTAAAGGACGAAAAGGACCATTCCTTGGCTCCAAATCACTCTAGTACCCCCACACACATTTCTTGGCTTTTCTTGTGGATTTTTTATCCATACTTGTCGTTGGCGGTTGGACTTGGAATTTGAACCGGTTTCTTGTGGTCCCTTACCCTCCTCTGCAGTCCGCACCCTACCAACTGTCTAAAACTGGAAAGAAACACTATAAATATTTTGTGCACTCATTTATTGTGGGGCCCGCAAATATTGTGGGACCCTACCAGTCATTTTCGTCCATTTCCTATAAAGCTTTCTATTGTGGGGCCCGCAAATATTTTTAACCGACCTACGTGTCTCCACTTATTTTATTAAGCCTTTTAAGTGGATTAAATTTTTTGAAAAATTAGACCGGCTGGTATCAAACCATTGACCGGATTGGACCAGTGTTAAGTTGATCTTGTTTGATTTTGTTTGTTTTCTATGTGAAAGGATCGAGTTTCCCTTTCACCTAAAGAGAAAATTTTTAATTGAACTTTCACCTATAGATTCTCTACGTGTGACCAACAAATTTCTCCTTTTATAAAAAATAAATTATTGTAATTTATTTTATGGGAAAAAAAAAACATTACCTAATCATGTGGTTCTTGCACATGCATATAAAAGTTGCGAAATTAATGTTTCAACTTGTAAAATAAAAAATTCGATTTATAATGATGCTCTTGTGTATGTTTTCATTGGCCCTCATGCTAGCGTTGGGGCTACATGATCAAACACTATCTCTTATCCTTATTTTATTTATGGGAAAAAGAAGTCCGGAAGGCAGTGTGGCATCTGTGCCTAGACACAAATGTAGGTAAAAATGACTATCCAAACCATCATAGACAAAATTCTACCACTATTGATGCTTTCACATGTACCCTCATTGGGTCTCTTGTTGGTGCAAGGGACATAGGGCCTTTCAGGGAATCCTCTCCCAATATTTTATGGGAGAGGGTTTCTCCATGACGCCTAAGTTAATAATCCAGGCATATGGGAGGCCTATTATGATTCATTAAATAGAGAGAATTCATGGAGAAGATAGAATATGTACGCAAACCTTTTTTTGTGTGAGAAGGCATACCCAAAAATTCGCATACAAACAACATATGAATCTTTGACCAATACACACAATCAATGTATAGATTCCTTGTTGAAGGAAGCAAAAAAGTAAGGCTGGATTTTAGTATGATAACAAATAGACTTTTGTGAAGAACTAGGACCAACGTAACCAATCTCTTGTAGGAGATGTTTCGATGATGCTGTTCTATCTATTGCTTTGATTTTTTTTTTTTTTTTTTTTTTTTACCATTTTCTACTTCCTTGTTATTATTTCTTTTTTCGTATTTCTTTTACTTTGTAGAACATATCAAATCTATATAGCCCACCCAATTTAATTAAGATACGATTGTGATTGATTGTTATTGTTGTTATTGTAAACATACATTTTTACATTTTTTTAAGATTAATTCCATTTCTACATTTACAATAATCAACAAATTCTTTTTGTCAATAAATATTTAAATGAATTCGATAATTACACAGAATGATTAAATGTTGACCTTCCAATATGAGTTAAAATTGGACAAGAAAATTACTGGCCACTCAGGAATGGAAGTACCCTATGGTTTTTTGGTGATTGATTCCTGAATTGGCCGAGACCGATTCGATCTCCGATTCTGTGTTTTGAATCCTTGTATCCAACCCTAATATTAGAAAATTTGAACCACTGAGCAATTTAATTCTGGTTCAACCACCCAACCGTGTCCAGCTTTAAACTGTTATTCTATAGATACTATCTAACTTAAAGTAATCAACTTGATTAAATATTAAAGTCGCCACCAGCCTGACGTAACCGGTTAGCTTACAAGAGGATCTGCCCTCCAACCTTCGGTTTAGAGTTGGGTGAGTTGGATCAACCGGATCCAACATAAACCTGAACAATCCAGTTTGGTGTAGAGATCATTGCACCAACTGTCCATTATCTCCATTCAATTAACAAAAACACTTTTTGTTCAAGGTCAGAGCAAGGTTTGAGGATTCGGATTGGATCGGTTGGAATCGGTGGGATCGAATAATTATTAGCTTTGATCGATTTCAATTCTTGGCTGATACTATATCGATCAATTAGTATGAATGAAGGGTAAAATAATAAAAAAAAAAAAAATGATTTTTAGATTAAAACCAGGGGTTTTTCTGTCCTATCAAGGCGATCCCAATCCGTAGTGGCCTTGATCGATCCTGTTTTCAATACTGAATTTTCAAACCTTGGGCCTTGAGCATGGTTTGAGATACTAGAATCGAAGTTGAGATTTGAGAGGATCAACATCAATCCAAACTAGATTGGACAGAAATATCTTTTGATTGTCCCAAAAAGGCGAAAAGACTCTGTTTTGGTGGCATAGGAAACATTAGATTGTGACCAATGAAAGTCTGTCCGTCAACATCTTCAACACCTTGACTCTAGTCATTTCTTACATTAATAGGATAAGATTCTTTTTCCATTCAAAAAATCAACTTTTTTACCTTATTATCCTTTGTCTGTGTACTAATCTAATGATACGATATCAACAAAGTATTGAAATTGGACAATGCTGATACCAATCTAATGCAATCGATTCAGGCTGAAGTATTTCGATCTATTTCCTTAAAATATGTTACAAAAGGCTCCGGAGTCCACACCATGGTTTGAGGAATAAAAAAAGCTTGAACCCGTTAGATTGGATTGATATCAACCGAAGTTGATTTGATTCTTCACCGATACTATATTGATGGATTACTGCCCACAAAGGATAAAATGGTAAAAAAATATTTTAAAATAAACACTAGAAATATTTCTATCCCATCCAGATCACTATTGGCTGAGACCAATTCCGTTATCTTAAACCATGGTTCAGATTTCTACCGAAAAAAAAAAAAAAACGAAAACCATGGTTTAAGACTCCAGACTCTGGACCCACATATTGGTTCAATCCTTTGGTGGGCCCCACAGACTTAACGTTCCATTTTTTTTTTTTTGGTAAAACAGATTTAACCTTTTGTGAAACCGAAATTAACCAACCCATGTGCCAGAGCCGAAGGCAGAGTGGCTATCAAATCCAAATTAAAAAAATGGAAATAGAACTTATAAGGTAGAAACCCTAAAATTCCATTAAAGCCCATTCAGTAAATTCAAATCTATCGACAAAAAAAAAAAAAAAAATTTCAAATCAACCAACCGCGTTCTTTCTCTCTCTTCCTCTCTGTATAAGAGACAAGCCTACGCGGTTTCATCTCTCTAACTCTCTTGATTCCCAACTTCTAAGTCTTCTCCCTCAATCCTCACAAATTTCTCACGCAGTCATTTTGCTGTTATGCTTCCTTTCCGCCTAACTCTCTTCTTCAACCAAACCATCACAGAAAAGTAAAAAAGAGAGATAGAGATAGAGAGAGAAAGTTATTCTCAAAAAGCAAGAAAAGAAGGGAGAGAAATCATTTCTGTGATTTCTCATTCATGGGCTGCACTGTTTCTCGACCTGAAGGTCTTTTCACCACCAAAGCCACCACCATTGAAGCTTCTGATTCTGTTTCTTCTGTTTCAAGAACCCTTTCTCTTCCAAACCCTTTGGTTCACCATCCTCCCTTGAAGAAGGGCGATACCCACCACCTAGTTTCGCTTACCTCCACCACCTACGGTTCTCTCCTTCTCCTTGACCAACCTTCATCAGATCATCATCATCAGGGCAAGACCCAAACCCAAGAATCAGAAATCCAAGAAACCGGATCTCCCGATTCGGTCATCAACGCCTGGGAACTCATGGCTGGCCTTGACGATTTTGATTTCTCATCCAAACCCAATAAAACTCCCTTTCTTGACCGATCCTGCTCCGTTCTCCATGATTCCTCTTCTTCCAAGAAACCCTTTTGCGCCCGCAGTGGATCCGTCAAGAAGCTCTGCAGCACCTTCGAATCCTCTAGGTCGGATAATTCGGATTCGAATTTGAATTCGATCGGCGAAGGTAAGGTGAAGAAACTGTGCAATGCGTTTGAGCCGTCGGCAGATGCTGGGGAGAATAATAATATATCGATGAAACCCCTCTGGAAGCATATGTCGGAGGAATCGCTTCTAGCTGATATGGATCCTAACGTGGTTTCGAGTTTCAGACGGGCTCTGTCAGCTAAGCAATTGGGTTTGAATCAATCGAAGACGGCAAGGTCGTTTGTTGGTTCGAGCTGGAGGGTTTCTCCTTTATCTGGTAATCGAATCCGATTACCAGGAACTGAGGATAAGATTGTTGTGTATTTCACCAGTTTACGGGGAATTCGAAGGACATACGAGGATTGCTCTGCTGTTCGTAATATATTTAGAGGATTTAGGGTTCTTGTTGATGAGAGAGATATCTCTATGGACTCTGCTTATAGGAGAGAGCTTCAGAATGTGCTGGGAGAGAAATCTGTGAGCTTACCAAAGGTTTTTATTCGTGGGAGGTACATTGGAGGGGCTGAAGAGATAAAGCAGCTTCTTGAGATTGGTGAATTAGCCAAGCTTCTTGAAGGGTTCCCTGTTCGGGATCCCAGGTTCGTCTGCGAGAGCTGCGGCGATGCGAGGTTTGTTCCTTGCTCGAATTGTAATGGGAGTCGTAAGGTTTTCGATGAGGACGAAGGACAGTTGCGCAGGTGCCCAGAATGCAATGAGAATGGATTGATACGGTGCCCTAGTTGCTTTTCTTGAATGATTCAAGCAATTAATGGTGTATATATATTACTGTTTCTTGAATGCTTCTAGTGATTAATGGTTGATTCTGTTCAGAATTGTTGGAAGAAAAAGAGGAAAAAAATAGTGCTTTTATTGCTGTAAGTGTGGATTTATGTCAATCTGGGGTGGTGGTGATTAGAAACTCTTCTTGGGTTTTGTCTTTCTTTCTCTTTCTCTGTGTAAATTGCTTGCCAATAGGGCATTCTTGTTCATCATCTCTCTGAACTTATACAAAGAAATAAGTAGAAATATTGATTGGCTTTATTGATCATTGTCTGCAGATGTATGTGAAGTTTTAATTCTAAGAATAACTTATACATTGTTTATTTTTCATTTCTGGATAGAATTTGAGTTTCAGAATTCTGAAGCATTTATGCAGTCCCATTCTGAGAATGTGCATTGCCATTCTCAAAATGTAAAATGGATTCCTATCCGAAATTGAGAACAGCAGTTGGATTCATCTTTGATTAATGTGGATTCTTGATTGTAGAATGTTTACTTCTATCGGACATTTCATCAAACAGCTCAGGGGAAAAATCTTTAACTAATTTCACCTACGCTCAGCAAACAACTCAGGAGCAAAATCTTCAACTACTTTCACCTACGGAATGTTCTGATATCTCTCTTGTTTCATTCTTTCTACCACATTTCTCTGCAATGTCTCTCTTTCTCCTTTTATATCTCCAATCATTGTCTTCCCCGCATGTGGCCAGCCAGGCAGCCATGAGACATTGTTTCTAGTCAGTTTTCACAAATTTGAAGATTCTCAAAAAGAGCAGCCCAGTGCACGAGGCTCTAACTACTGCAGGGTTTGGTAAGGGCAAGTGTACCCACCCTTACCCTCTACTTTGTAGAAGAGCCTTACCACAAATTTGAAGATCCTCATCTTCCAATATTTTGTGGGATTATAGAAACCAAATGTGGAATAGAAGTTTCATATGATAAAAAAGACCAAGTTTCCCGTAGGCCACATGTGGCTGCTGTTCACTGCTCACCCTCTGTGCCACTTGATTGGAGGGGGGGGGGAGGGGAGGTGGGATCTCTGACCAGGCCACATGTGGCTGCTGTTCACTGCTCACCTTCTATGCCACTTGATTGGGGGGAGGGAGGAGGGGAGGTGGGATCTCTGACCCTTGGATCAGGTAGTGAAATTTATGGCACGGTCAAGGAAAACTTTGTCCTAAAAAAAAAAAGGAACAAAAGTTGTAAGGAACCTTTTGACTCCCTTTGAGTGAAGAAAGAAAATGGTGCTGCTGCTTCTCCACAACAAAGATTCACTTTCTTTGTTGCTTTAAAGATCACAAAAAAAAAAAACCAGAAGCTAGAATCGGACTCTCGCCTGTTTTTTCATTCTTTTCTTACCAGCTGGAGAAAGGGGAATGGGCTAAAGAGTGGGTTCCAGAATAGACCAGATTCTCCAACTCATTCTGCAATCCAAGAACGAGAACACATACCAAACAAGGTTTTGGCAGTTTCAAAATGTGTTCTCAATCTAGAATGGATTGTGAAAATGCATACCAAACACCGTCCTAGTCTTCTCGAATGTGTGTGGCTTGGGTGTACTGGACGACCCAAGTATTTATAATGTGTTAATTTTGTCCCTACTTTGCCTATTGCATTGTTTAGCAACTCTTAGTTCCTCTTGAAACAGAATTATAAGAACGCGATGCTGAGTCTTTGAACCTTGCTTACAAGGCAAAATAAGATGGGGCTCTGGCATGTTCTTCGGTTGTAAGTGTCAGATTTTGCTATTTAATTGATAATATTCAGAGCCAATTAGCTAACTGCGGATTTAATACAAACAAGTATCTGATTCAATGGCACACAGTTGAATGATTCTCCCAAGAACGCATCAACTGATGCAAAATCTAGTGTGTTGGCATTATAGGAACATCTGTTTGTGTATTTGAATTCCTTTACAATATAACCTGGAATCATTGACTAAGAAGAACACATTCAATCTCAATCTCTAACACTCCATGCTCAACGTTCTTCAGCCTGATTTGGATGTCTTGCTTTACCTTCCCGTCTACTAGGCTGATAATACTGTCCTTTACAAAGCCATTGTATTTGTTAGCTATCCATTTCTCGAGCTCAATGGACTCAGTGATGTTTGTGTTCTCATAATCTTTGGCAGCAGTGACCAAGGGTTGTATGTCAATCTCAGCCTCTCCCATGTGATCATCTGTTGTGAATCTATCCTTGTCGTAAACAAGCTGTTAACAAAGGAAACAATGAAATCAACAAATAAAGATGTTATAATGAGAAACGAGGCAGAAAAAGGAGGAGAAGAAGGACGTTCAGTCTGCCTGTTGCATTCAGACCAAGCACTATAAAAGTTAGAGACCATATATATCTATGCTAGTGATAATATCAAACAAGAGAGGTTATCTGCTTTGAGGAGAGCATATTTCTCTGATAAGTGGCAATCAGATTAAATTGCTCAAAGAACCAATTAGTACAAACAGGTCGTAGCTTAGACAATCTGAACTAGGGACTGGTTGGAACATAGTATAAAGGCGTCGCCTATGTGACAAGGCAGCTCAGCCTGGACTGGTGCGTTGATCGCCTTGATTTTTGACCATCCTCCATCACCTTGGTCACTTTCTCTACTTGATAACTGTGGTTGGATACAATCCCTTGTACATAGAGATTCTATTAGCTTCCTCTCTAGCCAAATCAAATGCTTCTTTTTTTTTTTTTGG
>NW_024870662.1:251582-254997 GCF_013358625.1 Macadamia integrifolia
GGTGGGAATGTTGGCATCTTCCAAGGTTTTCTCAATATTTACAGTGGAAAATTATTTTAAAAAGCCAGGTTTTCTCAATATGTACAGCGGAAAGTTATTTAGAAAACCAACTGATAGATATTTCTATTGGCTATGATGGCCAAATCTACAGTAATACAAATGGTTGACAAACAATCATGGTATACAGTTAGCCTGCCTAATTCCTTCAACTCTTCAATCTACATACAGGCAAAAGCCATATGTGAACCCTGACTTAAAACTTGTTTTCTTCCGCACTCGTATTTATTTTGGAAGGACATATTTCTCTGGAAGGGAGTATTTTTTGCTATATTTTGGTGTATCCAGAGCAGCCCAATGCTACATTGTTTGAAGATGACTACTTGGAGGTTGAGGCGGTCAGTGGCAAGGTTGGTATGTAGGTATCTCACTGGGAAATGTTGTAGTAGTACATGTTGAGAGGTTCAGAGACTCAGCTCTTTGCATCGCGTTCTAGTAATTAGTTGTTGGTTATTCAAATCCGGGGTCCACCTCCAAAATGTTTTGTGAAGTTGATATTCAACAGTCATTTTCTTGGTGACCCTGACCCCTCTGAAATCAAGGGCATTCTTTGATTGTGGAGTGGAATGGGCTGATTTCCTGTTCAGGTTCAATTGGTGATGGGGATTAACTACTGCTGAACTTCTTTCTCTTAAGTTGCTTGGATTAGAACATGTTGAGAGGTTAAGAGACTCAGCTCTTTGCACTGTGTTCTAGTTTCACCCAAAAAAAACAAAAAGCATTGTGTTCTAGTTACATTAGTTGTTGGTTATTCATATCCGGAGTCCACATCCAGAAGGCTTTGTGAAGTTGATATTCTACAGTTGTTTTGGTAACCCTGACCCCGCTGGAATCAAGGGCATTCTTAGATTGTGGAGTGGAATGGGCTGATTGACTATTCAGGTTCTTGGTGATGGAGATTCAACTACTGTGCAGCTTCTTTCTCCTAAGTTTGTTTGGATTAGCTCTTAGATGAGGTTATGAATTTTGATCTCAGATCCGTATTGTAGGTGATCAGCCAATATTCATGGGCGGATGAGGCAAGAAGTGGATGGTCGTTGGAGGTCCTTTCATAGCATTGGACATATTGGATACTTGGATTCCTTGTTGCACTTTGATACCCAGTTGAGTTAATTGATGTGGTGGATGATTATGCCATACAAGGAATTTGAGAGCAGGAATATATTACTGGATGGTATGCCCCTACACTTTTTAGTGTTTTGGTAATTTCTTTGTGTTTTTATTTATGTTAAATGTGGGTGGGGTTGTTAGCCTGGGTTCTGTATACAGGAGGGTTTTATAAATTTCTTTTGCTTCTGCAAAAGGTCGGTATCACTAAAAGTGTAGTTTTAGGTGCTAAAAAGCACTCCTCTCATGCACATTGGATGCACTTCAAGTCAAACAAATGTTCTTGCAGAGTGAGATGCTCTTTTTCACATATAAAAGATGAAAGCTGAAACAAATACAATCAGTGAACTAAATGCAATGAAGAGGAGCAATACCTGACTAGATGGACCAGCCAACCCCATACCTACTAGCACTATTATGGATGGAACATGTGATGCACAGAAGAGAGAAAATTAATATTTTTCTTTATTATTCAGTAATTTCTCTGAAGGGCTCAAGCTGTACCAGAGATGTACCCCAATTTGGAAAGGTAAAACACCATAGGTGATGTGGTTCTAAGTCACTCAAATAAGAGGATTAGGATTCCAGTAAAACAAATAGAATTGCAGGGCTCTCATAGCCCCAAGAATAGAAACAACCAGAGAACTATTGTAGGGTGATCAGATCTGATTACAACCCTGGTCGATGGGCTTAGTAAGTGTGAGGAGTGACTTGCCCAAATATAAGAGAGTCTGTTGGACAGATTGGAGGGAATCAAGGATGTTTGAAAATAGAAAGTTTAAAATTTAGAAACTTAGGATTAGTCACAAATCACAATAAGAAACAGCTAATAGTGTGAAGAATGGCAAGTGAAATCAAAATTAGAAAGTAGGTGAAAACAGAAATTAGAAACTGAGAAAGATAGTAGAAATAGAAAGTAGAAGGAATGAAATTACTAATTACTATGTATCTACTAAACCAGAATTAGTAAATTAGTAAATAGAAGTTAAAATAAACAGAAATTACTAATTAGAAGCAAGAACCAGCATTAGTAACACAGAAGAGAAGGTCGATGAGGACAACTTCCATTCTACAGGACCAGAAATCAATGGAGCTGGGTATTGTTCAAATAGTCTTAACCTGCAACAGAACATGAGATTGATGAAGACAGAAGTGAAGCATGGAAAAGGGTCCTGCTGCAGGTCCAACTAAAACACACTAATCTGTTCTAGATGTCAGTTGATAGATGCTTGGAAAGTTGTCCTGCAATATGGGTGAAATCTGAAACTTGAAGGACAAGAGAGAGAGAGAGCTTAATGGATGAGTTGACACCCATGAACTCGGCAGATAGTAAAGAAAAGAATTAAAATGCAAGAGAAACAGTAAGGAAATAGACATTGATGAAGAAGGAGGAGAACAGGGAAGAAAGTTAGATATGACCTAGGTTTCCCACCTTGAGCTTTGGCCAGCATTTCACCAGCCTGCTAGCATCTCACCAGGGATTTTTGCATTTCACAAGGAGCAGGAACAGAACAGGAAAAGGAACAGGAACAGGAACAGGAACAGGAACAGGAACAGGAGCAGGAACATCAACAACCATACTCAAAATTGTTCGGGTGGTATGATTCCCTTACTCCTTTATATATAACTTTGCAACATTACAAGAAAATAGTAACTCTTCACGCACAAGGAAGAGAGTTCTAGAGAAAACAAAATAGAAAGCTTCTAGGCTACTACAAATTAGAAACTAACTACTTCATCCTTTATGATGCAGATACGGCTGCCCTTTCTTGGTTAGACCAGCATGACCAGCTTTGGAAGCCTAGAGCCAAGAAGAACCAGTCCAGCCCAGGGTTTTGGTTCAACAAGGGTTGAAAATAAAATTAGTAGTTTACTTAGTATTTTATTTCATGCTTTTATTTTCCAGACTTGAACGTAGGAGTAGGATTTACTTCCTTGCTTTGGTTTCTTTTTTATAGTTGTTTCCTAGTTTAGGCTAGTTTCCATTTCAGTTAAGTTTCTAATTTCATGTTCCTATTTTCCTATAAATTGGTTGTAATCGATTGAAGATTTAGAGAGTGATTTTGATTATTGAATGAATGTGTTGAGTGTGATTCTCCTTTTTTCCCTTCTCTACTCTGATCTCCCCTCTCTTCCCTAAGGTTCTCCATAATCTTGGTATCAGAGCCGAAGGATCCTATTCCTTCCCCATCTTTCTTCTTCCCTTCTCATTTTCAGTGTTGGCTTCCACCGATACTGAGAACAAAAAAAA